>NW_026644699.1:0-185385 GCF_030020395.1 Manis pentadactyla | reverse complement strand
AACTAGGCTGTAGGAAGAGCACTCGGTTCACTGAGATACTTGCAGGTCGAGTCAGCCACGTGTACCTACAAAACCAGTAAATGGTTGTGCAGGGACTTGAACCTGTGTCTGTATCCTCTATTATCTACTTCTCACTGGCTGACTCTATTTAGCCACATGCATTGACTAAGTGCTCCGTGAAGACCACAAGTATTGTTCCTCTGGGCCTGTTGTCCACAGAAAGAAAACTTTGTGCTTTGCTCACCACCATGTTTGAGGGACATCGGCGTGATCACCGCTGATAGGATGGAACGACAAATGAAAAGGAACACCAGTTGCTAGACAGGAGCACTTGGGAGCAAAGAGTGTGTTGTGGAGTGACGTGTTTATTTCAGTGTCCAAACTTCCCTCTTTATATAGTTATTACTTCTTTACATTCATGAACTTCATAAAACCCACTGATCTCAAAGGTCCAGACGTATACTTTTACAGCAATTCAATTGTTGAGTTGAGAGAAAATGAGAAAGATGTTGCTGTACCACTAAATCTATGGCTGGGCAATGCTGAAACCAAACAAAAAGAATTCACGTTGGCAAGATAGGGCTATTTTCTACTGACTGTCTCTGTGGACTCAAACAGAATCCATTCTAGGATTTTTTGTTTTTCAGTTTCACTGTGTTGGGTACCTGTACACACCCCTTCGGCTTTTAGATTGTCTGTGTCCTTGGACCTCAAGAGAGTCTCCTGTAAGGGAGCACGAAGGTGGTCTTGAGTTTTCATCCCTTCTTTTAACCCTGTGTCATTTGTTTGGAGCACTCAAAGCCTGTCCTTTTATTCTGATGATTCAGAGCTGTGCCCTTATTGCACTTAAAAAATAGTTTTTGTTATCATTAATCTACAATCAAGTGAAGAACATTATGTTTACTAGACTCCCCCCCTTCACCGAGTCCCTTCCAATAACCTCTTACAATTGCTGTCAGTTAGCAGAGATGGATGCTGTAGACCCGTTCACGATGTACCCCCACACACACCCCATTACAGTCGCTGTCCTTCAGCGTGTAGTAAGATGCTGTAGAATATCTACTTGTCTTCTCTGTGTTGTACAGCACTCGCCATGAGACCCCGCCCTCACGCATTATACATGCTTATCCTAATCTCCCTTTTCTTTCTCCCCACCCTTATCCCTCCCTTCCCAACCACCCTTCTCAGTCCTTTTCCCTTTGGTAACTGTTACTCAACATTCGGGTTCTGTGAGTCTGCTGCTGTTTTGTTTTTTTCAGTGTTTCTTTGTTATACTCCACACATGAGTGAAATCATTTGGTACTTGTCTTTCTCCACCTGGAATATTTCACTGAGCATACTACCGTCTCGCTCCATCCACGTCATTGCAAATGGTAGCATTTGTTTTCTTCTTATGGCTGCAAACGGCAGTTTTTAAACTGGACTTCATTTTCCTTTTAGTTTTTAGTTTCCCTATGTGCTTTCACCATTGATCTCCTTTTTATGAGCAGTAGCTTTGTGTTATTTAATATGTATCTGTATGTATCTTTCTATCAATCTATCTGTCTATCCTTCTATCTTTCTATCTATCTATCTATCTTTCTATCTATCTATATATCTATCAGCTATCTGTCTATCAATCTATGTTCCTATCTATTCTATCATGTCTATCGTCGGTCTATCTGTCATCTGTCATCTATCTACTATCTATGAATCAATCATCTTTTTGTCTGGCCATCTATCCTTATGTACAGGACAGTTAACAACATCGCCTATGTCACTTCCCTACATTATGCTTCCAAAAATATTGCAAAGTAACTAGTCCTTAGGGAGAGCACTGGGTTCACTGAGACGCTTCCAGGTCGAGTCAGCCGCTTGTGCTTACAAATCCAGTAATTTATGGTGGTGCATGGACTTGCACCCATCTCTCTGTCCTCTGTAGTCTTTTACCTCCTTCTCGCTTGCTGACTGTATTCAGCCACATTCGTTGACTAAGTGCTTCCAGAAGACCAAAACTATCCTTCCTCTGGGCCTGTTTAGACAGAAAAGTATACTTGGTGCTTTGCTCACCACCAACGTTGAGGGACAATGGCATGATCACCGCTGATAGGAGGAGGGACAAATAAAAAGAACACCTATTTCTAGGCAGCAGCATTTGGGAGCAAAGAGAGTGTTGTGGAGTTACGTGTTTGTTTGAGTGTCCAAACTATCTTCTTTAGGTGGTTATTACTACTTTCTTTCAAGAACATCATAAAATCCACTGATTTCAAAAGCCCAGACACATATTATTACAGCAATTCAGTTGTTGAGGTGAGAAAAAATGAGAAGGACGTTGCTGTACCACTAAATCTATGGCTGGTCACTGCTGAATCCAAACAAAAAGAATTCACGGTGTCTAGATAGGGCTATTTTCTACTGAGTGTTTCTGGGGACTCAAACAAAATCCATTTGTTGGTTTGTTTGCTTTTCAGTTACACTTGTGTAGGGTTGCTGTCCCCACCATTTTGGATTGTAGTTTGTCTGTGCCTTTGGATCTCAAGTGAGTCTCCTATATGGGAGCACTTAGGTGATCTTGAGTTTTCATCTCTTCTTTTAACCCTGTGTCTTTTGTTTGGAGCTCGCTAAGCCTGTTTTATTGCTGTGCCCATATTGCACTTAAAAACATTTTTTTAAATCATTAATCTGCAATCACGTGAAGAACATCATATTTACTAGGCTCCCACCTTCACCAAGTCCCTACCAAAACCTCTTACAGTCGTTGTCCATAAGCATTGTTGTATGCTGTAGACTGCTTCACCATGTCCCCCCACAAACACCCCATTACAGTCGCTGTCCATCAGCGTGTAGTAAATGCTGTAGAATCTCTACTTGTTTCTCTGTGTTGTACATCCCTCCCTTTGCCCCCCCGAGCCCACGCATCATACATGTTAATCCTAATGTCCCCTTTCTTCTCCCTGCCCTTATCCCTCCCTTCCCACACACCCTGCCCATTCCCTTTCCCTTTGGTAACTGTTATTGAACTCTCAGGTTCTGTGAGTCTGCTGCTGTTTATTTCCTCCTGTTTTTCTTTGTTGTTATACTCCACACATGAATGAAATCATTGGCTACTTGTCTTTCTAAACCTGGTATATATCACTGAGCATGCTACCGTCTAGCTACATTCACATCCTTGCAAATGGTAGGATTTGTTTTCTTCTTATGGCTGCTTACTGCACTTTTTAAACTGGACTTCATTCTTCCTTTTTGTTTGTAGTTTCCCTATGTGCTTTCACCATTGATCTGTTGGTTATGAGCAATAGCTTTGTGTTAATCGATATGTATCTGAATCTGTGTAACTGTCTGTCTATCTATCAATCAATCTATCTATCTATCCTTCTATCTTTCTATCTATGTATCTCTCTATCTATCTTCCTATCATCTATGTATCGTGTCTATCATCTATCTATAATCTCTCATCTATCTATGTATCTATGAATCAATCATCTTTGTGTCTTCCCATCTATCCTTATGTACAGAACAATTAACAACATCGCCTATGTCACTTCCCTACATTATGCTTCCAAAAATCTTGCCAAGTAACTAGGACGTATGGAGAGCACTGGGTACACTGAGACAATTGCAGGTCGAGTCTTCCGCGTGTGCTTACAAAACCAGTAAATGGTTGTCCAGGGACTTGAACCCATATCTCTGTCCTCTGTCCTCTTTTACCTCCTTCTCGCCTGCTGACTCTAATTTGCCACAATAATTGACTAAGTCTTCCCTGAAGACCACAAGTATCCTTCCTCTGGGCCTGTTGAAGTCAGAAAAGCATATTTGGTGCTTTGCTCATCACCAAGTATGAAGGACATCGGTGTGATCACCTCTGATAGGAGGAGGGACAAATAAAAATGAACACCTATTTCTAGACAGGAGCAGTTTTGTACAAAAGTGTGTTGTGGAGTGACATGTTTATTTGAGTGTCCAACCTTCACTCTTAAGTGGTTATTTCTTTTTTACATTCATGAACATCATGAAACGCACTGATTTCAAAAGCCCAGACACATATTATTACAGCAATTCTGTTATTGAGGTGAGAAAAATTGAGAAGGACTTTGCTGTACAACGGAATGTATTTCTGGGCACTGCTGAATCCAAACAAAAAAAAATTCATGGTGGCCAGCTAGGGCTATTTTCTACTGACTGTCTCTGGGGACTCAAACAGAATCCATTTGTTTGTTTGTTTGTTTCTCAGTTTCACTTTTTTTGGGTACCTGTCACCGCCCCTTCAGCTTTTAATTTGTCCGTGTCCTGGGATCTCAAGTGAGTCTCCTGTAAGGGAGCACATACATGATCTTGAGTGAAAGATAGCTAAGTTTAGTATGATGCTTTAATATCTACCTACCTATCTATCTCTTTACCTATCTATGTAATCTTTCTATCTATCTATCTGTCATCTATCTATGTATGGTCTGTCATCTATCTACTATCATCTGTGTATCTATCTAATTAATCTATCATCTTTATGTATGTATATCAGTCGAATCTATGTATCAATCATTTGTCTCTCTATATATCTGTTTTCTCACTTTTGTCAACGTTCTGTCCCTAGGTGCACTTTGATTCCTCTGTGTCCTTCTCAGTCTCAATTCCTTGTGTTTGTTTTTGTGAGTTAGCTGTGTGTTTGGGTCTTGAGAGGAGTGGCCTTGGGTGGGAACTTCTCCTGCATAGGTGGCACGAGTCTGCTGGGTGTGGATAGTGTGGATGGTGGGCTGCGCTCTTGAAACTGTGCAGCCCAGTGCCCTCCAGCTGCTCTGCCAGTGGGCCGTTCCTGCTGTGGCGGCTGCATGAGCTGCAGGGAATATCCGAGGCCCCATGCAGGGAGCACCCTGGCGGGCCTGCGGGGTCCGTGGTAGGTACATGACCAGTAGTATGTCTTTTTGCCTGTGCACCGATGTTACCTCGGTGGCCCTGCTTGGTGGCCCATCTTCAGAGAGTATGTGTGTAGTCACTGGTTAAGGGAACTGCCTTTTGGTGACACGCGGGGTTCTTCTGGGCCAGTGGCCCATGGACTTGCTGAGGTGGCAGCCCAGCTAGCTTGTGGGGAAACTGCTCCCCTCTGCTGTCAAGGTGGAGGTGGAATTTCAGTGCATTTACGCATTTAGATGTGAGTGTGGTCTATCTGAAATGGAATAGTAGCGTCGAGAGCTATGTTTCCAGCCCCTCAACTTGTAGTTCATCTTCGTCCTTGGATCTCAAGTTAGTCTCCTGTAAGGGAGCACGTAGGTGGTCTTGAGTTTTCATCCCTTCTTTTAATCCTGTGTCTTTTCATTGGAGTCCTGAAGAGCCTGTCCTTTTATTCTTAGAATTGAGAGCTATGTCCTTGTTGCACTTTAAAAATTTTTTTTGTTTTCATTAATCCACAATCACGCAAAGAACATTATGTTCACCAAGTACACCACGTCCCCCCCAAAAACCCCATTACAGTAGCTGTCCATCAGCATAGTTTAATGCTGTAGACCCCTTCACTATGTCCCCCCACACCCAGTTACAGTCGCTTTCCATCAGCATGTAGTAAGATGCTGTAGAATCATACTGGTCTTCTCTGTGTTGTATAGCCCTCCCAATGCTTCCCCCACCCACACATTATACATGCTAATCCTAATGCCCCCTTTCTTTCACCCCACATTTATCAAACCCTTCATACCCACCCTGCCTAGTCCCTTTATCTTTGTTAGCTGTTAATCCACTCTTGGGTTCTGTGAGTCTGCTGCTGTTTTTTTCCTTCAGTTTTTCTTTGTTGTTATACTCAACACATGAGTGAAATCATTTAGTACTTGTCTTTCTCCGCATGGCCTTTTTCACTGAGCATAATATCCTCTAGATCCATCCACGTTGTTCAAATGGAAGGATTTTTTTCTTCTTACGGCTGCTTACTGTACTTTTTAAACTAGATTTCTGTCTTCTCTTTTGTCTGTAGTTTCGCTATGTGCTTTCACCATTGCTCTCCTCGTTATTAGCAATAACTTTACGTTAATCAATATACATATATCTATCTATCCATCTGTCTGTCTATCTATCTATCTATCTATCTATCTATCTATCTATCTATCTATCTATCTATCTTCCTATCATCTATCTATGATGTCTATCATCAATCTATGTACCTATCTATCTATCTTTCATCTGTCGTCTGTCTAGCTATCTATATATGAATCAATCATCTTTTTGTCTGCCCATCTATCCTTATGTACAGAACAGTTAACAACATCGCCTTTGTCACTTCAATACATTATGCTTCCAAAAATCTTTCAAGGTAACTAGGCTGTAGGAAGAGCACTCGGTTCACTGAGATACTTGCAGGTCGAGTCAGCCACGTGTACCTACAAAACCAGTAAATGGTTGTGCAGGGACTTGAACCTGTGTCTGTATCCTCTATTATCTACTTCTCACTGGCTGACTCTATTTAGCCACATGCATTGACTAAGTGCTCCGTGAAGACCACAAGTATTGTTCCTCTGGGCCTGTTGTCCACAGAAAGAAAACTTTGTGCTTTGCTCACCACCATGTTTGAGGGACATCGGCGTGATCACCGCTGATAGGATGGAACGACAAATGAAAAGGAACACCAGTTGCTAGACAGGAGCACTTGGGAGCAAAGAGTGTGTTGTGGAGTGACGTGTTTATTTCAGTGTCCAAACTTCCCTCTTTATATAGTTATTACTTCTTTACATTCATGAACTTCATAAAACCCACTGATCTCAAAGGTCCAGACGTATACTTTTACAGCAATTCAATTGTTGAGTTGAGAGAAAATGAGAAAGATGTTGCTGTACCACTAAATCTATGGCTGGGCAATGCTGAAACCAAACAAAAAGAATTCACGTTGGCAAGATAGGGCTATTTTCTACTGACTGTCTCTGTGGACTCAAACAGAATCCATTCTAGGATTTTTTGTTTTTCAGTTTCACTGTGTTGGGTACCTGTACACACCCCTTCGGCTTTTAGATTGTCTGTGTCCTTGGACCTCAAGAGAGTCTCCTGTAAGGGAGCACGAAGGTGGTCTTGAGTTTTCATCCCTTCTTTTAACCCTGTGTCATTTGTTTGGAGCACTCAAAGCCTGTCCTTTTATTCTGATGATTCAGAGCTGTGCCCTTATTGCACTTAAAAAATAGTTTTTGTTATCATTAATCTACAATCAAGTGAAGAACATTATGTTTACTAGTCTCCCCCCTTCACCGAGTCCCTCCCAATAACCTCTTACAATTGCTGTCAGCAGAGATGGATGCTGTAGACCCGTTCACGATGTACCCCCACACACACCCCATTACAGTCGCTGTCCTTCAGCGTGTAGTAAGATGCTGTAGAATATCTACTTGTCTTCTCTGTGTTGTACAGCACTCGCCATGCGACCCCGCCCTCACGCATTATACATGCTTATCCTAATCTCCCTTTTCTTTCTCCCCACCCTTATCCCTCCCTTCCCAACCACCCTTCTCAGTCCTTTTCCCTTTGGTAACTGTTACTCCACATTCGGGTTCTGTGAGTCTGCTGCTGTTTTGTTTTTTTCAGTGTTTCTTTGTTATACTCCACACATGAGTGAAATCATTTGGTACTTGTCTTTCTCCGCCTGGAATATTTCACTGAGCATACTACCGTCTCGCTCCATCCACGTCATTGCAAATGGTAGCATTTGTTTTCTTCTTATGGCTGCAAACGGCAGTTTTTAAACTGGACTTCATTTTCCTTTTAGTTTTTAGTTTCCCTATGTGCTTTCACCATTGATCTCCTTTTTATGAGCAGTAGCTTTGTGTTATTTAATATGTATCTGTATGTATCTTTCTATCAATCTATCTGTCTATCCTTCTATCTTTCTATCTATCTATCTTTCTATCTATCTATATATCTATCATCTATCTGTCTATCAATCTATGTTCCTATCTATCTATCATGTCTATCGTCGGTCTATCTGTCATCTGTCATCTATCTACTATCTATGAATCAATCATCTTTTTGTCTGGCCATCTATCCTTATGTACAGGACAGTTAACAACATCGCCTATGTCACTTCCCTACATTATGCTTCCAAAAATATTGCAAAGTAACTAGTCCTTAGGGAGAGCACTGGGTTCACTGAGACGCTTCCAGGTCGAGTCAGCCGCTTGTGCTTACAAATCCAGTAATTTATGGTGGTGCATGGACTTGCACCCATCTCTCTGTCCTCTGTAGTCTTTTACCTCCTTCTCGCTTGCTGACTGTATTCAGCCACATTCGTTGACTAAGTGCTTCCAGAAGACCAAAACTATCCTTCCTCTGGGCCTGTTTAGACAGAAAAGTATACTTGGTGCTTTGCTCACCACCAACGTTGAGGGACAATGGCATGATCACCGCTGATAGGAGGAGGGACAAATAAAAAGAACACCTATTTCTAGGCAGCAGCATTTGGGAGCAAAGAGAGTGTTGTGGAGTTACGTGTTTGTTTGAGTGTCCAAACTATCTTCTTTAGGTGGTTATTACTACTTTCTTTCAAGAACATCATAAAATCCACTGATTTCAAAAGCCCAGACACATATTATTACAGCAATTCAGTTGTTGAGGTGAGAAAAAATGAGAAGGACGTTGCTGTACCACTAAATCTATGGCTGGTCACTGCTGAATCCAAACAAAAAGAATTCACGGTGTCTAGATAGGGCTATTTTCTACTGAGTGTTTCTGGGGACTCAAACAAAATCCATTTGTTGGTTTGTTTGCTTTTCAGTTACACTTGTGTAGGGTTGCTGTCCCCACCATTTTGGATTGTAGTTTGTCTGTGCCTTTGGATCTCAAGTGAGTCTCCTATAGGGGAGCACTTAGGTGATCTTGAGTTTTCATCTCTTCTTTTAACCCTGTGTCTTTTGTTTGGAGCTCGCTAAGCCTGTTTTATTGCTGTGCCCATATTGCACTTAAAAACATTTTTTTTAATCATTAATCTGCAATCACGTGAAGAACATCATATTTACTAGGCTCCCACCTTCACCAAGTCCCTACCAAAACCTCTTACAGTCGTTGTCCATAAGCATTGTTGTATGCTGTAGACTGCTTCACCATGTCCCCCCACAAACACCCCATTACAGTCGCTGTCCATCAGCGTGTAGTAAATGCTGTAGAATCTCTACTTGTTTCTCTGTGTTGTACATCCCTCCCTTTGCCCCCCCGAGCCCACGCATCATACATGTTAATCCTAATGTCCCCTTTCTTCTCCCTGCCCTTATCCCTCCCTTCCCACACACCCTGCCCATTCCCTTTCCCTTTGGTAACTGTTATTGAACTCTCAGGTTCTGTGAGTCTGCTGCTGTTTATTTCCTCCTGTTTTTCTTTGTTGTTATACTCCACACATGAATGAAATCATTGGCTACTTGTCTTTCTAAACCTGGTATATATCACTGAGCATGCTACCGTCTAGCTACATTCACATCCTTGCAAATGGTAGGATTTGTTTTCTTCTTATGGCTGCTTACTGCACTTTTTAAACTGGACTTCATTCTTCCTTTTTGTTTGTAGTTTCCCTATGTGCTTTCACCATTGATCTGTTGGTTATGAGCAATAGCTTTGTGTTAATCGATATGTATCTGAATCTGTGTAACTGTCTGTCTATCTATCAATCAATCTATCTATCTATCCTTCTATCTTTCTATCTATGTATCTCTCTATCTATCTTCCTATCATCTATGTATCGTGTCTATCATCTATCTATAATCTCTCATCTATCTATGTATCTATGAATCAATCATCTTTGTGTCTTCCCATCTATCCTTATGTACAGAACAATTAACAACATCGCCTATGTCACTTCCCTACATTATGCTTCCAAAAATCTTGCCAAGTAACTAGGACGTATGGAGAGCACTGGGTACACTGAGACAATTGCAGGTCGAGTCTTCCGCGTGTGCTTACAAAACCAGTAAATGGTTGTCCAGGGACTTGAACCCATATCTCTGTCCTCTGTCCTCTTTTACCTCCTTCTCGCCTGCTGACTCTAATTTGCCACAATAATTGACTAAGTCTTCCCTGAAGACCACAAGTATCCTTCCTCTGGGCCTGTTGAAGTCAGAAAAGCATATTTGGTGCTTTGCTCATCACCAAGTATGAAGGACATCGGTGTGATCACCTCTGATAGGAGGAGGGACAAATAAAAATGAACACCTATTTCTAGACAGGAGCAGTTTTGTACAAAAGTGTGTTGTGGAGTGACATGTTTATTTGAGTGTCCAACCTTCACTCTTAAGTGGTTATTTCTTTTTTACATTCATGAACATCATGAAACGCACTGATTTCAAAAGCCCAGACACATATTATTACAGCAATTCTGTTATTGAGGTGAGAAAAATTGAGAAGGACTTTGCTGTACAACGGAATGTATTTCTGGGCACTGCTGAATCCAAACAAAAAAAAATTCATGGTGGCCAGCTAGGGCTATTTTCTACTGACTGTCTCTGGGGACTCAAACAGAATCCATTTGTTTGTTTGTTTGTTTCTCAGTTTCACTTTTTTTGGGTACCTGTCACCGCCCCTTCAGCTTTTAATTTGTCCGTGTCCTGGGATCTCAAGTGAGTCTCCTGTAAGGGAGCACATACATGATCTTGAGTGAAAGATAGCTAAGTTTAGTATGATGCTTTAATATCTACCTACCTATCTATCTCTTTACCTATCTATGTAATCTTTCTATCTATCTATCTGTCATCTATCTATGTATGGTCTGTCATCTATCTACTATCATCTGTGTATCTATCTAATTAATCTATCATCTTTATGTATGTATATCAGTCGAATCTATGTATCAATCATTTGTCTCTCTATATATCTGTTTTCTCACTTTTGTCAACGTTCTGTCCCTAGGTGCACTTTGATTCCTCTGTGTCCTTCTCAGTCTCAATTCCTTGTGTTTGTTTTTGTGAGTTAGCTGTGTGTTTGGGTCTTGAGAGGAGTGGCCTTGGGTGGGAACTTCTCCTGCGTAGGTGGCACGAGTCTGCTGGGTGTGGATAGTGTGGATGGTGGGCTGCGCTCTTGAAACTGTGCAGCCCAGTGCCCTCCAGCTGCTCTGCCAGTGGGCCGTTCCTGCTGTGGCGGCTGCATGAGCTGCAGGGAATATCCGAGGCCCCATGCAGGGAGCACCCTGGCGGGCCTGCGGGGTCCGTGGTAGGTACATGACCAGTAGTATGTCTTTTTGCCTGTGCACCGATGTTACCTCGGTGGCCCTGCTTGGTGGCCCATCTTCAGAGAGTATGTGTGTAGTCACTGGTTAAGGGAACTGCCTTTTGGTGACACGCGGGGTTCTTCTGGGCCAGTGGCCCATGGACTTGCTGAGGTGGCAGCCCAGCTAGCTTGTGGGGAAACTGCTCCCCTCTGCTGTCAAGGTGGAGGTGGAATTTCAGTGCATTTACGCATTTAGATGTGAGTGTGGTCTATCTGAAATGGAATAGTAGCGTCGAGAGCTATGTTTCCAGCCCCTCAACTTGTAGTTCATCTTCGTCCTTGGATCTCAAGTTAGTCTCCTGTAAGGGAGCACGTAGGTGGTCTTGAGTTTTCATCCCTTCTTTTAATCCTGTGTCTTTTCATTGGAGTCCTGAAGAGCCTGTCCTTTTATTCTTAGAATTGAGAGCTATGTCCTTGTTGCACTTTAAAAATTTTTTTTGTTTTCATTAATCCACAATCACGCAAAGAACATTATGTTCACCAAGTACACCACGTCCCCCCCAAAAACCCCATTACAGTAGCTGTCCATCAGCATAGTTTAATGCTGTAGACCCCTTCACTATGTCCCCCCACACCCAGTTACAGTCGCTTTCCATCAGCATGTAGTAAGATGCTGTAGAATCATACTGGTCTTCTCTGTGTTGTATAGCCTTCCCAATGCTTCCCCCACCCACACATTATACATGCTAATCCTAATGCCCCCTTTCTTTCACCCCACATTTATCAAACCCTTCATACCCACCCTGCCTAGTCCCTTTATCTTTGTTAGCTGTTAATCCACTCTTGGGTTCTGTGAGTCTGCTGCTGTTTTTTTCCTTCAGTTTTTCTTTGTTGTTATACTCAACACATGAGTGAAATCATTTAGTACTTGTCTTTCTCCGCATGGCCTTTTTCACTGAGCATAATATCCTCTAGATCCATCCACGTTGTTCAAATGGAAGGATTTTTTTCTTCTTACGGCTGCTTACTGTACTTTTTAAACTAGATTTCTGTCTTCTCTTTTGTCTGTAGTTTCGCTATGTGCTTTCACCATTGCTCTCCTCGTTATTAGCAATAACTTTACGTTAATCAATATACATATATCTATCTATCCATCTGTCTGTCTGTCTATCTATCTATCTATCTATCTATCTATCTATCTATCTATCTATCTATCTATCTATCTTCCTATCATCTATCTATGATGTCTATCATCAATCTATGTACCTATCTATCTATCTTTCATCTGTCGTCTGTCTAGCTATCTATATATGAATCAATCATCTTTTTGTCTGCCCATCTATCCTTATGTACAGAACAGTTAACAACATCGCCTTTGTCACTTCAATACATTATGCTTCCAAAAATCTTTCAAGGTAACTAGGCTGTAGGAAGAGCACTCGGTTCACTGAGATACTTGCAGGTCGAGTCAGCCACGTGTACCTACAAAACCAGTAAATGGTTGTGCAGGGACTTGAACCTGTGTCTGTATCCTCTATTATCTACTTCTCACTGGCTGACTCTATTTAGCCACATGCATTGACTAAGTGCTCCGTGAAGACCACAAGTATTGTTCCTCTGGGCCTGTTGTCCACAGAAAGAAAACTTTGTGCTTTGCTCACCACCATGTTTGAGGGACATCGGCGTGATCACCGCTGATAGGATGGAACGACAAATTAAAAGGAACACCAGTTGCTAGACAGGAGCACTTGGGAGCAAAGAGTGTGTTGTGGAGTGACGTGTTTATTTCAGTGTCCAAACTTCCCTCTTTATATAGTTATTACTTCTTTACATTCATGAACTTCATAAAACCCACTGATCTCAAAGGTCCAGACGTATACTTTTACAGCAATTCAATTGTTGAGTTGAGAGAAAATGAGAAAGATGTTGCTGTACCACTAAATCTATGGCTGGGCAATGCTGAAACCAAACAAAAAGAATTCACGTTGGCAAGATAGGGCTATTTTCTACTGACTGTCTCTGTGGACTCAAACAGAATCCATTCTAGGATTTTTTGTTTTTCAGTTTCACTGTGTTGGGTACCTGTACACACCCCTTCGGCTTTTAGATTGTCTGTGTCCTTGGACCTCAAGAGAGTCTCCTGTAAGGGAGCACGAAGGTGGTCTTGAGTTTTCATCCCTTCTTTTAACCCTGTGTCATTTGTTTGGAGCACTCAAAGCCTGTCCTTTTATTCTGATGATTCAGAGCTGTGCCCTTATTGCACTTAAAAAATAGTTTTTGTTATCATTAATCTACAATCAAGTGAAGAACATTATGTTTACTAGACTCCCCCCTTCACCGAGTCCCTCCCAATAACCTCTTACAATTGCTGTCAGTTAGCAGAGATGGATGCTGTAGACCCGTTCACGATGTACCCCCACACACACCCCATTACAGTCGCTGTCCTTCAGCGTGTAGTAAGATGCTGTAGAATATCTACTTGTCTTCTCTGTGTTGTACAGCACTCGCCATGCGACCCCGCCCTCACGCATTATACATGCTTATCCTAATCTCCCTTTTCTTTCTCCCCACCCTTATCCCTCCCTTCCCAACCACCCTTCTCAGTCCTTTTCCCTTTGGTAACTGTTACTCCACATTCGGGTTCTGTGAGTCTGCTGCTGTTTTGTTTTTTTCAGTGTTTCTTTGTTATACTCCACACATGAGTGAAATCATTTGGTACTTGTCTTTCTCCGCCTGGAATATTTCACTGAGCATACTACCGTCTCGCTCCATCCACGTCATTGCAAATGGTAGCATTTGTTTTCTTCTTATGGCTGCAAACGGCAGTTTTTAAACTGGACTTCATTTTCCTTTTAGTTTTTAGTTTCCCTATGTGCTTTCACCATTGATCTCCTTTTTATGAGCAGTAGCTTTGTGTTATTTAATATGTATCTGTATGTATCTTTCTATCAATCTATCTGTCTATCCTTCTATCTTTCTATCTATCTATCTATCTTTCTATCTATCTATATATCTATCAGCTATCTGTCTATCAATCTATGTTCCTATCTATCTATCATGTCTATCGTCGGTCTATCTGTCATCTGTCATCTATCTACTATCTATGAATCAATCATCTTTTTGTCTGGCCATCTATCCTTATGTACAGGACAGTTAACAACATCGCCTATGTCACTTCCCTACATTATGCTTCCAAAAATATTGCAAAGTAACTAGTCCTTAGGGAGAGCACTGGGTTCACTGAGACGCTTCCAGGTCGAGTCAGCCGCTTGTGCTTACAAATCCAGTAATTTATGGTGGTGCATGGACTTGCACCCATCTCTCTGTCCTCTGTAGTCTTTTACCTCCTTCTCGCTTGCTGACTGTATTCAGCCACATTCGTTGACTAAGTGCTTCCAGAAGACCAAAACTATCCTTCCTCTGGGCCTGTTTAGACAGAAAAGTATACTTGGTGCTTTGCTCACCACCAACGTTGAGGGACAATGGCATGATCACCGCTGATAGGAGGAGGGACAAATAAAAAGAACACCTATTTCTAGGCAGCAGCATTTGGGAGCAAAGAGAGTGTTGTGGAGTTACGTGTTTGTTTGAGTGTCCAAACTATCTTCTTTAGGTGGTTATTACTACTTTCTTTCAAGAACATCATAAAATCCACTGATTTCAAAAGCCCAGACACATATTATTACAGCAATTCAGTTGTTGAGGTGAGAAAAAATGAGAAGGACGTTGCTGTACCACTAAATCTATGGCTGGTCACTGCTGAATCCAAACAAAAAGAATTCACGGTGTCTAGATAGGGCTATTTTCTACTGAGTGTTTCTGGGGACTCAAACAAAATCCATTTGTTGGTTTGTTTGCTTTTCAGTTACACTTGTGTAGGGTTGCTGTCCCCACCATTTTGGATTGTAGTTTGTCTGTGCCTTTGGATCTCAAGTGAGTCTCCTATAGGGGAGCACTTAGGTGATCTTGAGTTTTCATCTCTTCTTTTAACCCTGTGTCTTTTGTTTGGAGCTCGCTAAGCCTGTTTTATTGCTGTGCCCATATTGCACTTAAAAACATTTTTTTTAATCATTAATCTGCAATCACGTGAAGAACATCATATTTACTAGGCTCCCACCTTCACCAAGTCCCTACCAAAACCTCTTACAGTCGTTGTCCATAAGCATTGTTGTATGCTGTAGACTGCTTCACCATGTCCCCCCACAAACACCCCATTACAGTCGCTGTCCATCAGCGTGTAGTAAATGCTGTAGAATCTCTACTTGTTTCTCTGTGTTGTACATCCCTCCCTTTGCCCCCCCGAGCCCACGCATCATACATGTTAATCCTAATGTCCCCTTTCTTCTCCCTGCCCTTATCCCTCCCTTCCCACACACCCTGCCCATTCCCTTTCCCTTTGGTAACTGTTATTGAACTCTCAGGTTCTGTGAGTCTGCTGCTGTTTATTTCCTCCTGTTTTTCTTTGTTGTTATACTCCACACATGAATGAAATCATTGGCTACTTGTCTTTCTAAACCTGGTATATATCACTGAGCATGCTACCGTCTAGCTACATTCACATCCTTGCAAATGGTAGGATTTGTTTTCTTCTTATGGCTGCTTACTGCACTTTTTAAACTGGACTTCATTCTTCCTTTTTGTTTGTAGTTTCCCTATGTGCTTTCACCATTGATCTGTTGGTTATGAGCAATAGCTTTGTGTTAATCGATATGTATCTGAATCTGTGTAACTGTCTGTCTATCTATCAATCAATCTATCTATCTATCCTTCTATCTTTCTATCTATGTATCTCTCTATCTATCTTCCTATCATCTATGTATCGTGTCTATCATCTATCTATAATCTCTCATCTATCTATGTATCTATGAATCAATCATCTTTGTGTCTTCCCATCTATCCTTATGTACAGAACAATTAACAACATCGCCTATGTCACTTCCCTACATTATGCTTCCAAAAATCTTGCCAAGTAACTAGGACGTATGGAGAGCACTGGGTACACTGAGACAATTGCAGGTCGAGTCTTCCGCGTGTGCTTACAAAACCAGTAAATGGTTGTCCAGGGACTTGAACCCATATCTCTGTCCTCTGTCCTCTTTTACCTCCTTCTCGCCTGCTGACTCTAATTTGCCACAATAATTGACTAAGTCTTCCCTGAAGACCACAAGTATCCTTCCTCTGGGCCTGTTGAAGTCAGAAAAGCATATTTGGTGCTTTGCTCATCACCAAGTATGAAGGACATCGGTGTGATCACCTCTGATAGGAGGAGGGACAAATAAAAATGAACACCTATTTCTAGACAGGAGCAGTTTTGTACAAAAGTGTGTTGTGGAGTGACATGTTTATTTGAGTGTCCAACCTTCACTCTTAAGTGGTTATTTCTTTTTTACATTCATGAACATCATGAAACGCACTGATTTCAAAAGCCCAGACACATATTATTACAGCAATTCTGTTATTGAGGTGAGAAAAATTGAGAAGGACTTTGCTGTACAACGGAATGTATTTCTGGGCACTGCTGAATCCAAACAAAAAAAAATTCATGGTGGCCAGCTAGGGCTATTTTCTACTGACTGTCTCTGGGGACTCAAACAGAATCCATTTGTTTGTTTGTTTGTTTCTCAGTTTCACTTTTTTTGGGTACCTGTCACCGCCCCTTCAGCTTTTAATTTGTCCGTGTCCTGGGATCTCAAGTGAGTCTCCTGTAAGGGAGCACATACATGATCTTGAGTGAAAGATAGCTAAGTTTAGTATGATGCTTTAATATCTACCTACCTATCTATCTCTTTACCTATCTATGTAATCTTTCTATCTATCTATCTGTCATCTATCTATGTATGGTCTGTCATCTATCTACTATCATCTGTGTATCTATCTAATTAATCTATCATCTTTATGTATGTATATCAGTCGAATCTATGTATCAATCATTTGTCTCTCTATATATCTGTTTTCTCACTTTTGTCAACGTTCTGTCCCTAGGTGCACTTTGATTCCTCTGTGTCCTTCTCAGTCTCAATTCCTTGTGTTTGTTTTTGTGAGTTAGCTGTGTGTTTGGGTCTTGAGAGGAGTGGCCTTGGGTGGGAACTTCTCCTGCGTAGGTGGCACGAGTCTGCTGGGTGTGGATAGTGTGGATGGTGGGCTGCGCTCTTGAAACTGTGCAGCCCAGTGCCCTCCAGCTGCTCTGCCAGTGGGCCGTTCCTGCTGTGGCGGCTGCATGAGCTGCAGGGAATATCCGAGGCCCCATGCAGGGAGCACCCTGGCGGGCCTGCGGGGTCCGTGGTAGGTACATGACCAGTAGTATGTCTTTTTGCCTGTGCACCGATGTTACCTCGGTGGCCCTGCTTGGTGGCCCATCTTCAGAGAGTATGTGTGTAGTCACTGGTTAAGGGAACTGCCTTTTGGTGACACGCGGGGTTCTTCTGGGCCAGTGGCCCATGGACTTGCTGAGGTGGCAGCCCAGCTAGCTTGTGGGGAAACTGCTCCCCTCTGCTGTCAAGGTGGAGGTGGAATTTCAGTGCATTTACGCATTTAGATGTGAGTGTGGTCTATCTGAAATGGAATAGTAGCGTCGAGAGCTATGTTTCCAGCCCCTCAACTTGTAGTTCATCTTCGTCCTTGGATCTCAAGTTAGTCTCCTGTAAGGGAGCACGTAGGTGGTCTTGAGTTTTCATCCCTTCTTTTAATCCTGTGTCTTTTCATTGGAGTCCTGAAGAGCCTGTCCTTTTATTCTTAGAATTGAGAGCTATGTCCTTGTTGCACTTTAAAAATTTTTTTTGTTTTCATTAATCCACAATCACGCAAAGAACATTATGTTCACCAAGTACACCACGTCCCCCCCAAAAACCCCATTACAGTAGCTGTCCATCAGCATAGTTTAATGCTGTAGACCCCTTCACTATGTCCCCCCACACCCAGTTACAGTCGCTTTCCATCAGCATGTAGTAAGATGCTGTAGAATCATACTGGTCTTCTCTGTGTTGTATAGCCTTCCCAATGCTTCCCCCACCCACACATTATACATGCTAATCCTAATGCCCCCTTTCTTTCACCCCACATTTATCAAACCCTTCATACCCACCCTGCCTAGTCCCTTTATCTTTGTTAGCTGTTAATCCACTCTTGGGTTCTGTGAGTCTGCTGCTGTTTTTTTCCTTCAGTTTTTCTTTGTTGTTATACTCAACACATGAGTGAAATCATTTAGTACTTGTCTTTCTCCGCATGGCCTTTTTCACTGAGCATAATATCCTCTAGATCCATCCACGTTGTTCAAATGGAAGGATTTTTTTCTTCTTACGGCTGCTTACTGTACTTTTTAAACTAGATTTCTGTCTTCTCTTTTGTCTGTAGTTTCGCTATGTGCTTTCACCATTGCTCTCCTCGTTATTAGCAATAACTTTACGTTAATCAATATACATATATCTATCTATCCATCTGTCTGTCTGTCTATCTATCTATCTATCTATCTATCTATCTATCTATCTATCTATCTATCTTCCTATCATCTATCTATGATGTCTATCATCAATCTATGTACCTATCTATCTATCTTTCATCTGTCGTCTGTCTAGCTATCTATATATGAATCAATCATCTTTTTGTCTGCCCATCTATCCTTATGTACAGAACAGTTAACAACATCGCCTTTGTCACTTCAATACATTATGCTTCCAAAAATCTTTCAAGGTAACTAGGCTGTAGGAAGAGCACTCGGTTCACTGAGATACTTGCAGGTCGAGTCAGCCACGTGTACCTACAAAACCAGTAAATGGTTGTGCAGGGACTTGAACCTGTGTCTGTATCCTCTATTATCTACTTCTCACTGGCTGACTCTATTTAGCCACATGCATTGACTAAGTGCTCCGTGAAGACCACAAGTATTGTTCCTCTGGGCCTGTTGTCCACAGAAAGAAAACTTTGTGCTTTGCTCACCACCATGTTTGAGGGACATCGGCGTGATCACCGCTGATAGGATGGAACGACAAATTAAAAGGAACACCAGTTGCTAGACAGGAGCACTTGGGAGCAAAGAGTGTGTTGTGGAGTGACGTGTTTATTTCAGTGTCCAAACTTCCCTCTTTATATAGTTATTACTTCTTTACATTCATGAACTTCATAAAACCCACTGATCTCAAAGGTCCAGACGTATACTTTTACAGCAATTCAATTGTTGAGTTGAGAGAAAATGAGAAAGATGTTGCTGTACCACTAAATCTATGGCTGGGCAATGCTGAAACCAAACAAAAAGAATTCACGTTGGCAAGATAGGGCTATTTTCTACTGACTGTCTCTGTGGACTCAAACAGAATCCATTCTAGGATTTTTTGTTTTTCAGTTTCACTGTGTTGGGTACCTGTACACACCCCTTCGGCTTTTAGATTGTCTGTGTCCTTGGACCTCAAGAGAGTCTCCTGTAAGGGAGCACGAAGGTGGTCTTGAGTTTTCATCCCTTCTTTTAACCCTGTGTCATTTGTTTGGAGCACTCAAAGCCTGTCCTTTTATTCTGATGATTCAGAGCTGTGCCCTTATTGCACTTAAAAAATAGTTTTTGTTATCATTAATCTACAATCAAGTGAAGAACATTATGTTTACTAGACTCCCCCCTTCACCGAGTCCCTCCCAATAACCTCTTACAATTGCTGTCAGTTAGCAGAGATGGATGCTGTAGACCCGTTCACGATGTACCCCCACACACACCCCATTACAGTCGCTGTCCTTCAGCGTGTAGTAAGATGCTGTAGAATATCTACTTGTCTTCTCTGTGTTGTACAGCACTCGCCATGCGACCCCGCCCTCACGCATTATACATGCTTATCCTAATCTCCCTTTTCTTTCTCCCCACCCTTATCCCTCCCTTCCCAACCACCCTTCTCAGTCCTTTTCCCTTTGGTAACTGTTACTCCACATTCGGGTTCTGTGAGTCTGCTGCTGTTTTGTTTTTTTCAGTGTTTCTTTGTTATACTCCACACATGAGTGAAATCATTTGGTACTTGTCTTTCTCCGCCTGGAATATTTCACTGAGCATACTACCGTCTCGCTCCATCCACGTCATTGCAAATGGTAGCATTTGTTTTCTTCTTATGGCTGCAAACGGCAGTTTTTAAACTGGACTTCATTTTCCTTTTAGTTTTTAGTTTCCCTATGTGCTTTCACCATTGATCTCCTTTTTATGAGCAGTAGCTTTGTGTTATTTAATATGTATCTGTATGTATCTTTCTATCAATCTATCTGTCTATCCTTCTATCTTTCTATCTATCTATCTATCTTTCTATCTATCTATATATCTATCAGCTATCTGTCTATCAATCTATGTTCCTATCTATCTATCATGTCTATCGTCGGTCTATCTGTCATCTGTCATCTATCTACTATCTATGAATCAATCATCTTTTTGTCTGGCCATCTATCCTTATGTACAGGACAGTTAACAACATCGCCTATGTCACTTCCCTACATTATGCTTCCAAAAATATTGCAAAGTAACTAGTCCTTAGGGAGAGCACTGGGTTCACTGAGACGCTTCCAGGTCGAGTCAGCCGCTTGTGCTTACAAATCCAGTAATTTATGGTGGTGCATGGACTTGCACCCATCTCTCTGTCCTCTGTAGTCTTTTACCTCCTTCTCGCTTGCTGACTGTATTCAGCCACATTCGTTGACTAAGTGCTTCCAGAAGACCAAAACTATCCTTCCTCTGGGCCTGTTTAGACAGAAAAGTATACTTGGTGCTTTGCTCACCACCAACGTTGAGGGACAATGGCATGATCACCGCTGATAGGAGGAGGGACAAATAAAAAGAACACCTATTTCTAGGCAGCAGCATTTGGGAGCAAAGAGAGTGTTGTGGAGTTACGTGTTTGTTTGAGTGTCCAAACTATCTTCTTTAGGTGGTTATTACTACTTTCTTTCAAGAACATCATAAAATCCACTGATTTCAAAAGCCCAGACACATATTATTACAGCAATTCAGTTGTTGAGGTGAGAAAAAATGAGAAGGACGTTGCTGTACCACTAAATCTATGGCTGGTCACTGCTGAATCCAAACAAAAAGAATTCACGGTGTCTAGATAGGGCTATTTTCTACTGAGTGTTTCTGGGGACTCAAACAAAATCCATTTGTTGGTTTGTTTGCTTTTCAGTTACACTTGTGTAGGGTTGCTGTCCCCACCATTTTGGATTATAGTTTGTCTGTGCCTTTGGATCTCAAGTGAGTCTCCTATAGGGGAGCACTTAGGTGATCTTGAGTTTTCATCTCTTCTTTTAACCCTGTGTCTTTTGTTTGGAGCTCGCTAAGCCTGTTTTATTGCTGTGCCCATATTGCACTTAAAAACATTTTTTTTAATCATTAATCTGCAATCACGTGAAGAACATCATATTTACTAGGCTCCCACCTTCACCAAGTCCCTACCAAAACCTCTTACAGTCGTTGTCCATAAGCATTGTTGTATGCTGTAGACTGCTTCACCATGTCCCCCCACAAACACCCCATTACAGTCGCTGTCCATCAGCGTGTAGTAAATGCTGTAGAATCTCTACTTGTTTCTCTGTGTTGTACATCCCTCCCTTTGCCCCCCCGAGCCCACGCATCATACATGTTAATCCTAATGTCCCCTTTCTTCTCCCTGCCCTTATCCCTCCCTTCCCACACACCCTGCCCATTCCCTTTCCCTTTGGTAACTGTTATTGAACTCTCAGGTTCTGTGAGTCTGCTGCTGTTTATTTCCTCCTGTTTTTCTTTGTTGTTATACTCCACACATGAATGAAATCATTGGCTACTTGTCTTTCTAAACCTGGTATATATCACTGAGCATGCTACCGTCTAGCTACATTCACATCCTTGCAAATGGTAGGATTTGTTTTCTTCTTATGGCTGCTTACTGCACTTTTTAAACTGGACTTCATTCTTCCTTTTTGTTTGTAGTTTCCCTATGTGCTTTCACCATTGATCTGTTGGTTATGAGCAATAGCTTTGTGTTAATCGATATGTATCTGAATCTGTGTAACTGTCTGTCTATCTATCAATCAATCTATCTATCTATCCTTCTATCTTTCTATCTATGTATCTCTCTATCTATCTTCCTATCATCTATGTATCGTGTCTATCATCTATCTATAATCTCTCATCTATCTATGTATCTATGAATCAATCATCTTTGTGTCTTCCCATCTATCCTTATGTACAGAACAATTAACAACATCGCCTATGTCACTTCCCTACATTATGCTTCCAAAAATCTTGCCAAGTAACTAGGACGTATGGAGAGCACTGGGTACACTGAGACAATTGCAGGTCGAGTCTTCCGCGTGTGCTTACAAAACCAGTAAATGGTTGTCCAGGGACTTGAACCCATATCTCTGTCCTCTGTCCTCTTTTACCTCCTTCTCGCCTGCTGACTCTAATTTGCCACAATAATTGACTAAGTCTTCCCTGAAGACCACAAGTATCCTTCCTCTGGGCCTGTTGAAGTCAGAAAAGCATATTTGGTGCTTTGCTCATCACCAAGTATGATGGACATTGGCGTGATCATCTCCGATAGGAGGAGGGACAAATAAACATGAACACCTATTTCTAGACAGGAGCAGTTTTTAACAAAGAGTGTGTTGTGGAGTGACGTGTTTATTTGAGTGTCCAACCTTCACTCTTAAGTGGTTATTTCTTTTTTACATTCATGAACATCATAAAACGCACTGATTTCAAAAGCCTAGACGCATTTTATTACAGCAATTCTGTTATTGAGGTGAAAAAAATTGAGAAGGACTTTGCTGTACAATGGAATCTATTTCTGGGCACTGCTGAAACCAAACAAAAAAAAATTCATGGTTGCCAGCTAGGGCTATTTTCTACTGACTGTTTCTGGGGACACAAACACAATCCATTTGTTTGTTTGTTTGTTTCTCAGTTTCACTTTTTTTGGGTACCTGTCACCGCCCCTTCAGCTTTTAATTTGTCCGTGTCCTGGGATCTCAAGTGAGTCTCCTGTAAGGGAGCACATACATGATCTTGAGTGAAAGATAACTTAGTTTAGTAAGATGCTTTCCTATCTACCTATCTATCTATCTCTTTACCTATCTATGTAATCTTTCTATCTATCTATCTGTCATCTATCTATGTATGGTCTGTCATCTATCTACTATCATCTGTGTATCTATCTAATTAATCTATCATCTATATGTATGTATATCAGTCGAATCTATGTATCAATCATTTGTCTGTCTATATATCTGTTTTCTCACTTTTGTCAACGTTCTGTCCCTAGGTGCACTTTGATTCCTCTGTGTCCTTCTCAGTCTCAATTCCTTGTGTTTGTTTTTGTGAGTTAGCTTTGTGTTTGGGTCTTGAGAGGAGTGGCCTTGGGTGGGAACTTCTCTTGCGTAGGTGGCACGAGTCTGCTGGGTGTGGATAGTGTGGTTGGTGGGCTGTGCTCTTGAAACTGTGCAGCCCAGTGCTCTCCAGCTGCTCTGCCAGTGGGCCATTCCTGCTGTGGCGGCTGCATGAGCTGCAGGGGATATCCGAGGCCCCATGCAGGGAGCACCCTGGCGGGCCTGCGGGGTCCGTGGTAGGTACATGCCCAGTAGTATGTCTTTTTGCCTGTGCACCGATATTACCTCGGTGGCCCTGCTTAGTGGCCCATCTTCAGAGAGTATGTGTGTAGTCACTGGTCAAGGGAACTGCCTTTTGGTGACACGCGGGGTTCTTCTGGGCCAGTGGCCCATGGACTTGCTGAGGTGGCAGCCCAGCTAGCTTGTGGGGAAACTGCTCCCCTCTGGTGTCAAGGTGGAGGTGGAATTTCAGTGCATTTACGCATTTAGAAGTGTGAGGTCTATCTGAAATGGAATAGTATCGTTGAGAGCTATGTTTCCAGCCACTCAACTTGTAGTTCATCTTCGTCCTTGGATCTCAAGTTAGTCTCCTGTAAGGGAGCACGTAGGTGGTCTTGAGTTTTCATCCCTTCTTTTAACCCTGTGTCTTTTCATTGGAGTCCTGAAGATCCTGTCCTTTTATTCTTAGAATTGAGAGCTATGAACTTATTGCACTTTAAAAAATTTTTTTGTTATCATTAATCCACAATCACGCAAAGAACATTATGTTCACCAAGTACAGCACGTCCCCCCAAATACCCCAATACAGTAGCTGTCCATCAGCATAGTTGGATGCTGTAGACCCCTTCACCATGTCCCCCCCACACCCCTATACAGTCGCTTTCCATCAGCGTGTAGTAAGATGCTGTAGAATCATACTGGTCTTCTCTTTGTTGTATAGCCCTCCCCATGCTTCCCCCACCCACACATTATACATGCTAATCCTAATGCCCCCTTTCTTTCACCCCACATTTATCAAACCCTTCCCACCCACCCTGCCTGGTCCCTTTCCCTTTGTTAGCTGTTAATCCACTCTTGGGTTCTGTGACTCTGCTGCTGTTTTTTTCCTTCAGTTTTTCTTTGTTGTTATACTCAACACATGAGTGAAATCATTTGGTACTTGTCTTTCTCCGCATGGCCTTTTTCACTGAGCATAATATCCTCTAGCTCCATCCACGTTGTTCAAATGGTAGGATTTTTTTCTTCTTACGGCTGCTTACTGTACTTTTTAAACTAGATTTCTGTCTTCTCTTTTGTCTGTAGTTTCGCTATGTGCTTTCACCATTGCTCTCCTCGTTATTAGCAATAACTTTACGTTAATCAATATGTACCTATATCTATCTATCCATCTGTCTGTCTGTCTATCTATCTATCTATCTATCTATCTATCTATCTATCTTCCTATCATCTATCTATGATGTCTATCATCAATCTATGTACCTATCTATCTATCTTTCATCTGTCGTCTGTCTAGCTATCTATCTATGAATCAATCATCTTTTTGTCTGCCCATCTATCCTTATGTACAGAACAGTTAACAACATCGCCTTTGTCACTTCCCTATATTATGCTTCCAAAAATCTTTCAAGGTAACTAGGCTGTAGGAAGAGCACTCGGTTCACCGAGATACTTGCAGGTCCAGTCAGCCACGTGTACATACAAAACCAGTAAATGGTTGTGCAGGGACTTGAACCTGTGTCTGTATCCTCTATTATCTTCTTCTCACTGGCTGACTCTATTTAGCCACATTCATTGACTAAGTGCTCCGTGAAGACCACAAGTATTGTTCCTCTGGGCCTGTTGTCCACAGAAAGATAACTTTGTGCTTTGCTCACCACCATGTTTGAGGGACATCGGCGTGATCACCGCTGATAGGATGGAATGACAAATGAAAAGGAACACACGTTGTTAGACAGGAGCACTTGGGAGCAAAGAGTGTGTTGTGGAGTGACATGTTCATTTCAGTGTCCAAAATTCATTCTTTATATAGTTATTACTTCTTTACATTCATGAACTTCATAAAACCCACTGATCTCAAAGGTCCAGACGTATACTTTTACAGCACTTCAATTGTTGAGTTGAGAGAAAATGAGAAAGACGTTGCTGTACCACTAAATCTATGGCTGGGCAAAGCTGAAACCAAACAAAAAGAATTCACGTTGGCCAGATAGGGCTATTTTCTACTGACTGTCTCTGTGGACTCAAACAGAATCCATTCTAGGATTGTTTGTTTCTCAGTTTCACTGTGTTGGGTACCTGTACACACCCTTTCAGCTTTTAGATTGTCTGTGTCCTTGGATCTCAAGACAGTCTCCTGTAAGGGAGCACGAAGTTGGTCTTGAGTTTTCATCCCTTCTTTTAACCCTGTGTCATTTGTTTGGAGCACTCAAAGCCTGTCCTTTTATTCTGATGATTCAGAGCTGTGCCCTTATTGCACTTAAAAAATTGTTTTTGTTATCATTAATCTACAATCACGTGAAGAACATTATGTTTACTAGACTCCCCCCTTCACCAAGTTCCTCCCAATACCCTCTTTCAATTGCTTTCAGTTAGCAGAGATGGATGCTGTAGACCCGTTCACGATGTACCCCCACACACACCCCATTACAGTCGCTTTCCTTCAGCGTGTAGTAAGATGCTGTAGAATATCTACTTGTCTTCTCTGTGTTGTACAGCACTCGCCATGCGATCCCGCCCTCACGCATTATACATGCTTATCCTAATCTCCCTTTTCTTTCTCCCCACCCTTATCCCTCCCTTCCCAACCACCCTTCTCAGTCCTTTTCCCTTTGGTAACTCTTACTCCACATTCGGGTTCTGTGAGTCTGCTGCTGTTTTGTTTTTTTCAGTGTTTCGTTGTTGTTATACTCCACACATGAGTGAAATCATTTGGTACTTGTCTTTCTCCGCCTGGAATATTTCACTGAGCATACTACCGTCTCGCTCCATCCATGTCATTGCAAATGGTAGCATTTGTTTTCTTCTTATGGCTGCAAACGGCAGTTTTTAAACTGGACTTCATTCTTCCTTTTAGTTTGTAGTTTCGCTATGTGCTTTCACCATTGATCTCCTTTTTATGAGCAGTAGCTTTGTGTTATTTAATATGTATCTGTATGTATCTTTCTATCAATCTATCTGTCTATCCTTCTATCTTTCTATCTATCTATCTATCTTTCTATCTATCTATCTATCTATCATATATCTGTCTATCAATCTATGTTCCTATCTATCTATCATGTCTATCGTCGGTCTATCTGTCATCTGTCATCTATCTATCTATCTATGAATCAATCATCTTTTTGTCTGACCATCTATCCTTATGTACAAGACAGTTAACAACATCGCCTATGTCACTTCCCTACATTATGCTTCCAAAAATATTGCAAAGTAACTTGTCCTTAGGGAGAGCACTTGGTTCACTGAGACGCTTCCAGGTCGAGTCAGCCGCTTGTGCTTACAAATCCAGTAATTTATGGTGGTGCATGGACTTGCACCCATCTCTCTGTCCTCTGTAGTCTTTTACCTCCTTCTCGCTTGCTGACTGTATTCAGCCACATTCGTTGACTAAGTGCTTCCAGAAGACCACAACTATCCTTCCTCTGGGCCTGTTTAGACAGAAAAGTATACTTGGTGCTTTGCTCACCACCAACTTTGAGGGACAATGGCATGATCACCGCTGATAGGAGGAGGGACAAATAAAAAGAACACCTATTTCTAGGCAGCAGCATTTGGGAACAAAGAGAGTGTTGTGGAGTTACGTGTTTGTTTGAGTGTCCAAACTATCTTCTTTAGGTGGTTATTACTACTTTACTTTCAAGAACATCATAAAATCCACTGATTTCAAAAGCCCAGACAAATATTATTACAGCAATTCAGTTGTTGAGGTGAGAAAAAATGAGAAGGATGTTGCTGTAAAACTAAATCTATGGCTGGGCACTGCTGAATCCAAACAAAAAGAATTCACGGTGTCTAGATAGGGCTATTTTCTACTGAGTGTCTCTGGGGACTCAAACAAAATCCATTTGTTGGTTTGTTTGCTTTTCAGTTACACTTGTGTAGGGTTGCTGTCCCCACCATTTTGGATTGTAGTTTGTCTGTGCCTTTGGATCTCAAGTGAGTCTCCTATAGGGGAGCACTTAGGTGATCTTGAGTTTTCATCTCTTCTTTTAACCCTGTGTCTTTTGTTTGGAGCTCGCTAAGCCTGTTTTATTGCTGTGCCCATATTGCACTTAAAAACATTTTTTTTAATCATTAATCTGCAATCACGTGAAGAACATCATATTTACTAGGCTCCCACCTTCACCAAGTCCCTACCAAAACCTCTTACAGTCGTTGTCCATAAGCATTGTTGTATGCTGTAGACTGCTTCACCATGTCCCCCCACAAACACCCCATTACAGTCGCTGTCCATCAGCGTGTAGTAAATGCTGTAGAATCTCTACTTGTTTCTCTGTGTTGTACATCCCTCCCTTTGCCCCCCCGAGCCCACGCATCATACATGTTAATCCTAATGTCCCCTTTCTTCTCCCTGCCCTTATCCCTCCCTTCCCACACACCCTGCCCATTCCCTTTCCCTTTGGTAACTGTTATTGAACTCTCAGGTTCTGTGAGTCTGCTGCTGTTTATTTCCTCCTGTTTTTCTTTGTTGTTATACTCCACACATGAATGAAATCATTGGCTACTTGTCTTTCTAAACCTGGTATATATCACTGAGCATGCTACCGTCTAGCTACATTCACATCCTTGCAAATGGTAGGATTTGTTTTCTTCTTATGGCTGCTTACTGCACTTTTTAAACTGGACTTCATTCTTCCTTTTTGTTTGTAGTTTCCCTATGTGCTTTCACCATTGATCTGTTGGTTATGAGCAATAGCTTTGTGTTAATCGATATGTATCTGAATCTGTGTAACTGTCTGTCTATCTATCAATCAATCTATCTATCTATCCTTCTATCTTTCTATCTATGTATCTCTCTATCTATCTTCCTATCATCTATGTATCGTGTCTATCATCTATCTATAATCTCTCATCTATCTATGTATCTATGAATCAATCATCTTTGTGTCTTCCCATCTATCCTTATGTACAGAACAATTAACAACATCGCCTATGTCACTTCCCTACATTATGCTTCCAAAAATCTTGCCAAGTAACTAGGACGTATGGAGAGCACTGGGTACACTGAGACAATTGCAGGTCGAGTCTTCCGCGTGTGCTTACAAAACCAGTAAATGGTTGTCCAGGGACTTGAACCCATATATCTGTCCTCTGTCCTCTTTTACCTCCTTCTCGCCTGCTGACTCTAATTTGCCACAATAATTGACTAAGTCTTCCCTGAAGACCACAAGTATCCTTCCTCTGGGCCTGTTGAAGTCAGAAAAGCATATTTGGTGCTTTGCTCATCACCAAGTATGATGGACATTGGCGTGATCATCTCCGATAGGAGGAGGGACAAATAAACATGAACACCTATTTCTAGACAGGAGCAGTTTTTAACAAAGAGTGTGTTGTGGAGTGACGTGTTTATTTGAGTGTCCAACCTTCACTCTTAAGTGGTTATTTCTTTTTTACATTCATGAACATCATAAAACGCACTGATTTCAAAAGCCTAGACGCATTTTATTACAGCAATTCTGTTATTGAGGTGAAAAAAATTGAGAAGGACTTTGCTGTACAATGGAATCTATTTCTGGGCACTGCTGAAACCAAACAAAAAAAAATTCATGGTTGCCAGCTAGGGCTATTTTCTACTGACTGTTTCTGGGGACACAAACACAATCCATTTGTTTGTTTGTTTGTTTCTCAGTTTCACTTTTTTTGGGTACCTGTCACCGCCCCTTCAGCTTTTAATTTGTCCGTGTCCTGGGATCTCAAGTGAGTCTCCTGTAAGGGAGCACATACATGATCTTGAGTGAAAGATAACTTAGTTTAGTAAGATGCTTTCCTATCTACCTATCTATCTATCTCTTTACCTATCTATGTAATCTTTCTATCTATCTATCTGTCATCTATCTATGTATGGTCTGTCATCTATCTACTATCATCTGTGTATCTATCTAATTAATCTATCATCTATATGTATGTATATCAGTCGAATCTATGTATCAATCATTTGTCTGTCTATATATCTGTTTTCTCACTTTTGTCAACGTTCTGTCCCTAGGTGCACTTTGATTCCTCTGTGTCCTTCTCAGTCTCAATTCCTTGTGTTTGTTTTTGTGAGTTAGCTTTGTGTTTGGGTCTTGAGAGGAGTGGCCTTGGGTGGGAACTTCTCTTGCGTAGGTGGCATGAGTCTGCTGGGTGTGGATAGTGTGGTTGGTGGGCTGTGCTCTTGAAACTGTGCAGCCCAGTGCTCTCCAGCTGCTCTGCCAGTGGGCCATTCCTGCTGTGGCGGCTGCATGAGCTGCAGGGGATATCCGAGGCCCCATGCAGGGAGCACCCTGGCGGGACTGCGGGGTCCGTGGTAGGTACATGCCCAGTAGTATGTCTTTTTGCCTGTGCACCGATATTACCTCGGTGGCCCTGCTTAGTGGCCCATCTTCAGAGAGTATGTGTGTAGTCACTGGTCAAGGGAACTGCCTTTTGGTGACACGCGGGGTTCTTCTGGGCCAGTGGCCCATGGACTTGCTGAGGTGGCAGCCCAGCTAGCTTGTGGGGAAACTGCTCCCCTCTGGTGTCAAGGTGGAGGTGGAATTTCAGTGCATTTACGCATTTAGAAGTGTGAGGTCTATCTGAAATGGAATAGTATCGTTGAGAGCTATGTTTCCAGCCACTCAACTTGTAGTTCATCTTCGTCCTTGGATCTCAAGTTAGTCTCCTGTAAGGGAGCACGTAGGTGGTCTTGAGTTTTCATCCCTTCTTTTAACCCTGTGTCTTTTCATTGGAGTCCTGAAGATCCTGTCCTTTTATTCTTAGAATTGAGAGCTATGAACTTATTGCACTTTAAAAAATTTTTTTGTTATCATTAATCCACAATCACGCAAAGAACATTATGTTCACCAAGTACAGCACGTCCCCCCAAATACCCCAATACAGTAGCTGTCCATCAGCATAGTTGGATGCTGTAGACCCCTTCACCATGTCCCCCCCACACCCCTATACAGTCGCTTTCCATCAGCGTGTAGTAAGATGCTGTAGAATCATACTGGTCTTCTCTTTGTTGTATAGCCCTCCCCATGCTTCCCCCACCCACACATTATACATGCTAATCCTAATGCCCCCTTTCTTTCACCCCACATTTATCAAACCCTTCCCACCCACCCTGCCTGGTCCCTTTCCCTTTGTTAGCTGTTAATCCATTCTTGGGTTCTGTGACTCTGCTGCTGTTTTTTTCCTTCAGTTTTTCTTTGTTGTTATACTCAACACATGAGTGAAATCATTTGGTAATTGTCTTTCTCCGCATGGCCTTTTTCACTGAGCATAATATCCTCTAGCTCCATCCACGTTGTTCAAATGGTAGGATTTTTTTCTTCTTACGGCTACTTACTGTACTTTTTAAACTAGATTTCTGTCTTCTCTTTTGTCTGTAGTTTCGCTATGTGCTTTCACCATTGCTCTCCTCGTTATTAGCAATAACTTTACGTTAATCAATATGTACCTATATCTATCTATCCATCTGTCTGTCTGTCTATCTATCTATCTATCTATCTATCTATTTATCTTCCTATCATCTATCTATGATGTCTATCATCAATCTATGTACCTATCTATCTATCTTTCATCTGTCGTCTGTCTAGCTATCTATCTATGAATCAATCATCTTTTTGTCTGCCCATCTATCCTTATGTACAGAACAGTTAACAACATCGCCTTTGTCACTTCCCTATATTATGCTTCCAAAAATCTTTCAAGGTAACTAGGCTGTAGGAAGAGCACTCGGTTCACCGAGATACTTGCAGGTCCAGTCAGCCACGTGTACCTACAAAACCAGTAAATGGTTGTGCAGGGACTTGAACCTGTGTCTGTATCCTCTATTATCTTCTTCTCACTGGCTGACTCTATTTAGCCACATTCATTGACTAAGTGCTCCGAGAAGACCACAAGTATTGTTCCTCTGGGCCTGTTGTCCACAGAAAGATAACTTTGTGCTTTGCTCACCACCATGTTTGAGGGACATCGGCGTGATCACCGCTGATAGGATGGAATGACAAATGAAAAGGAACACACGTTGTTAGACAGGAGCACTTGGGAGCAAAGAGTGTGTTGTGGAGTGACATGTTCATTTCAGTGTCCAAAATTCATTCTTTATATAGTTATTACTTCTTTACATTCATGAACTTCATAAAACCCACTGATCTCAAAGGTCCAGACGTATACTTTTACAGCACTTCAATTGTTGAGTTGAGAGAAAATGAGAAAGACGTTGCTGTACCACTAAATCTATGGCTGGGCAAAGCTGAAACCAAACAAAAAGAATTCACGTTGGCCAGATAGGGCTATTTTCTACTGACTGTCTCTGTGGACTCAAACAGAATCCATTCTAGGATTGTTTGTTTCTCAGTTTCACTGTGTTGGGTACCTGTACACACCCTTTCAGCTTTTAGATTGTCTGTGTCCTTGGATCTCAAGACAGTCTCCTGTAAGGGAGCACGAAGTTGGTCTTGAGTTTTCATCCCTTCTTTTAACCCTGTGTCATTTGTTTGGAGCACTCAAAGCCTGTCCTTTTATTCTGATGATTCAGAGCTGTGCCCTTATTGCACTTAAAAAATTGTTTTTGTTATCATTAATCTACAATCACGTGAAGAACATTATGTTTACTAGACTCCCCCCTTCACCAAGTTCCTCCCAATACCCTCTTTCAATTGCTTTCAGTTAGCAGAGATGGATGCTGTAGACCCGTTCACGATGTACCCCCACACACACCCCATTACAGTCGCTTTCCTTCAGCGTGTAGTAAGATGCTGTAGAATATCTACTTGTCTTCTCTGTGTTGTACAGCACTCGCCATGCGATCCCGCCCTCACGCATTATACATGCTTATCCTAATCTCCCTTTTCTTTCTCCCCACCCTTATCCCTCCCTTCCCAACCACCCTTCTCAGTCCTTTTCCCTTTGGTAACTCTTACTCCACATTCGGGTTCTGTGAGTCTGCTGCTGTTTTGTTTTTTTCAGTGTTTCGTTGTTGTTATACTCCACACATGAGTGAAATCATTTGGTACTTGTCTTTCTCCGCCTGGAATATTTCACTGAGCATACTACCGTCTCGCTCCATCCATGTCATTGCAAATGGTAGCATTTGTTTTCTTCTTATGGCTGCAAACGGCAGTTTTTAAACTGGACTTCATTCTTCCTTTTAGTTTGTAGTTTCGCTATGTGCTTTCACCATTGATCTCCTTTTTATGAGCAGTAGCTTTGTGTTATTTAATATGTATCTGTATGTATCTTTCTATCAATCTATCTGTCTATCCTTCTATCTTTCTATCTATCTATCTATCTTTCTATCTATCTATCTATCTATCATATATCTGTCTATCAATCTATGTTCCTATCTATCTATCATGTCTATCGTCGGTCTATCTGTCATCTGTCATCTATCTATCTATCTATGAATCAATCATCTTTTTGTCTGACCATCTATCCTTATGTACAAGACAGTTAACAACATCGCCTATGTCACTTCCCTACATTATGCTTCCAAAAATATTGCAAAGTAACTTGTCCTTAGGGAGAGCACTTGGTTCACTGAGACGCTTCCAGGTCGAGTCAGCCGCTTGTGCTTACAAATCCAGTAATTTATGGTGGTGCATGGACTTGCACCCATCTCTCTGTCCTCTGTAGTCTTTTACCTCCTTCTCGCTTGCTGACTGTATTCAGCCACATTCGTTGACTAAGTGCTTCCAGAAGACCACAACTATCCTTCCTCTGGGCCTGTTTAGACAGAAAAGTATACTTGGTGCTTTGCTCACCACCAACTTTGAGGGACAATGGCATGATCACCGCTGATAGGAGGAGGGACAAATAAAAAGAACACCTATTTCTAGGCAGCAGCATTTGGGAACAAAGAGAGTGTTGTGGAGTTACGTGTTTGTTTGAGTGTCCAAACTATCTTCTTTAGGTGGTTATTACTACTTTACTTTCAAGAACATCATAAAATCCACTGATTTCAAAAGCCCAGACAAATATTATTACAGCAATTCAGTTGTTGAGGTGAGAAAAAATGAGAAGGATGTTGCTGTAAAACTAAATCTATGGCTGGGCACTGCTGAATCCAAACAAAAAGAATTCACGGTGTCTAGATAGGGCTATTTTCTACTGAGTGTCTCTGGGGACTCAAACAAAATCCATTTGTTGGTTTGTTTGCTTTTCAGTTACACTTGTGTAGGGTTGCTGTCCCCACCATTTTGGATTGTAGTTTGTCTGTGCCTTTGGATCTCAAGTGAGTCTCCTATAGGGGAGCACTTAGGTGATCTTGAGTTTTCATCTCTTCTTTTAACCCTGTGTCTTTTGTTTGGAGCTCGCTAAGCCTGTTTTATTGCTGTGCCCATATTGCACTTAAAAACATTTTTTTTAATCATTAATCTGCAATCACGTGAAGAACATCATATTTACTAGGCTCCCACCTTCACCAAGTCCCCACCAAAACCTCTTACAGTCGTTGTCCATAAGCATTGTTGTATGCTTTAGACTGCTTCACCATGTCCCCCCACAAACACCCCATTACAGTCGCTGTCCATCAGTGTGTAGTAAATGCTGTAGAATCTCTACTTGTTTCTCTGTGTTGTACATCCCTCCCTTTGCCCCCCCGAGCCCACGCATCATACATGTTAATCCTAATGTCCCCTTTCTTCTCCCTGCCCTTATCCATCCCTTCCCACACACCCTGCCCATTCCCTTTCCCTTTGGTAACTGTTATTGAACTCTCGGGTTCTGTGAGTCTGCTGCTGTTTATTTCCTACAGTTTTTCTTTGTTGTTATACTCCACACATGAGTGAAATCATTGGCTACTTGTCTTTCTCCACCTGGTATATATCACTGAGCATGCTACCGTCTAGCTACATCCACATCCTTGCAAATTGTAGGATTTGTTTTCTTCTTATGGCTGCTTACTGCACTTTTTAAACTGGACTTCATTCTTCCTTTTTGTTTGTAGTTTCCCTATGTGCTTTCACCATTGATCTGTTGGTTATGAGCAATAGCTTTGTGTTAATCGATATGTATCTGAATCTGTGTAACTGTCTGTCTATCTATCAATCTATCTATCTATCTATCCTTCTATCTTTCTATCTATGTATCTCTCTATCTTCCTATCATCTATCTATCGTGTCTATCATCTATCTATAATCTCTCATCTATCTATATATCTATGAATCAATCATCTTTTTGTCTTCCCATCTATCCTTATGTACAGAACAGTTAATAACATCGCCTATGTCACTTCCCTACATTATGCTTCCAAAAATCTTGCCAAGTAACTAGGACGTATGGAGAGCACTGGGTACACTGAGACAATTGCAGGTCGAGTCTGCCGCGTGTGCTTACAAAACCAGTAAATGGTTGTCCAGGGACTTGAACCCATATCTCTGTCCTCTGTCCTCTTTTACCTCCTTCTCGCCTGCTGACTCTAATTTGCCACAATAATTGACTAAGTCTTCCCTGAAGACCACAAGTATCCTTCCTCTGGGCCTGTTGTAGTCAGAAAAGTATACTTGGTGTTTTGCTCATAACCAAGTATGAAGGACATCGGCGTGATCTCCTCTGATAGGAGGAGGGAAAAATAAAAATGAACACCTATTTCAAGACAGGAGCAGTTTTGAACAAAGAGTGTGTTGTGGAGTGACGTGTTTACTTGAGTGTCCAACCTTCACTCTTAAGTGGTTATTACATTTTACATTCATGAACATCATAAAACGCACTGATTTCAAAAGCCCAGACGCATATTATTACAGCAATTCTGTTATTGAAGTGAGAAATATTGAGAAGGACTTTGCTGTACAACGGAATCTATTTCTGGGCACTGCTGAAACCAAACAAAAAAAATTCATGGTGGCCAGCTAGGGCTATTTTCTACTGACTGTCTCTGGGGTGTCAAACAGTATCCATTTCTTTGTTTGTTTCTCAGTTCACTATTTTGGGTACCTGTCTCCGCCCCTTCAGCTTTTAATTTGTCCATGTCTTGGGATCTCAAGTTATTCTCCTGTAAGGGAGCACATACGTGATCTTGAGTGAAAGATAGCTTAGTTTAGTATGATGCTTTCCTATCTACCTACCTATCTATCTCTTTACCTATGTAATCTTTCCATCTATCTATCTGTCATCTATCTATGTATGGTCTGTCATCTATCTACTATCATCTGTGTATCTGTCTAATTAATCTATCATCTATATGCATGTATATCAGTCGAATCTATGTATCAATTATTTGTCTCTCTATATATCTGTTTTCTCACTTTTGTCAACGTTCTGTCCCTAGGTGCACTTTGATTCCTCTGAGTCCTTCTCAGTCTCAATTCCTTGTGTTTGTTTTTGTGAGTTAGCTGTGTGTTTGGGTCTTGAGAGGAGTGGCCTTGGTTGGGAACTTCTCCTGCATAGGTGGCACGAGACTGCTGGGTGTGGATAGTGTGGTTGGTGGGCCGCGCTCTTGAAACTGTGCAGCCCAGTGCCCTCCAGCTGCTCTGCCCCTGGGCCGTTCCTGCTGTGGCGGCTGCATGAGCTGCAGGGAATATCCGAGGCCCCATGCAGGCAGCACCCTGGCGGGCCTGCGGTGTCCGAGGTTGGTACTTGCCCAGTAGTATGTCTTTTTGCCTGTGCACCGATGTTACCTCGGTGGCCCTGCTTGGTGGCCCATCTTCAGAGAGTATGTGTGTAGTCACTGGTTAAGGGAAATGCCTTTTGGTGACACGCGGGGTTCTTCTGGGCCAGTGGCCCATGAACTTGCTGAGGTGGCAGCCCAGCTAGCTTGTGGGGAAACTGCTCCCCTCTGCTGTCAAGGTGGAGGTGGAATTTCAGTGCATTTACGCATTTAGATGTGAGTGAGGTCTATCTGAAATGGAATAGTAGCGTTGAGAGCTATGTTTCCACCCCCTGAACTTGTAGTTCATCTTCGTCCTTGGATCTCAAGTTAGTCTCCTGTAAGGGAGCACGTAGGTGGTCTTGAGTTTTCATCCCTTCTTTTAACCCTGTGTCTTTTCATTGGAGTATTGAAGAGCCTGTCCTTTTATTCTGAGAATTGAGAGCTATGTCCTTATTGCACTTAAAAAATTTTTTTTGTTATCATTAATCCACAATCACGCAAAGAACATTATGTTCACCAAGTACACCACGTCCCCCCCGAAAACCCCATTACAGTAGCTATCCATCAGCATAGTTGGATGCTGTAGACCCCTTCACCATGTCCCCTCCTCACCCCGTTACAGTTGCTTTCCATCAGCGTGTAGTAAGATGCTGTAGAATCACTACTGATCTTCTCTGTGTTGTACAGCCTTCCCCATGCTCCCCCCACCCACACATTATACATGCTAATCCTAATGTCCCCTTTCTTTCACCCCACATTTATCAAACACTTCCCACCCATCCTGCCTAGTCCCTTTCCCTTTGGTAACTTTTAGTCCACTCTTGGGTTCTGTGAGTCTGCTGCTGTTTTTTTCCTTCAGTTTTTCTTTGTTGTTATACTCAACACATGAGTGAAATCATTTGGTACTTGTCTTTCTCCGCATGGCCTATTTCACTGAGCATAATATCCTCTAGCTCCATCCACGTTTTTCAAATATTAGGATTTTTTTCTTCTTAAGGCTGCTTACTGTACTTTTTAAACTAGATTTCTGGCTTCTCTTTTTTCTGTAGTTTCGCTATGTGCTTTCACCATTGCTCTCCTCGTTATTAGCAATAACTTTACGTTAATCAATATGTACCTGTATCTATCTATCCATCTGTCTGTCTATCTATCTATCTATCTTCCTATCATCTATCTATGATGTCTATCATCAATCTATGTACCTATCTATCTATCTTTCATCTGTCGTCTGTCTAGCTATCTATCTATGAATCAATCATCTTTTTGTCTGCCCATCTATCCTTATGTACAGAACAGTTAACAACATCGACTTTGTCACTTCCCTACATTTTGCTTCCAAAAATCTTTCAAGGTAACTAGGCTGTAGGAAGAGCACTCGGTTCACCGAGACACTTGCAGGTCGAGTCAGCCACGTGTACCTACAAAACCCGTAAATGGTTGTGCAGGGACTTAAACCTGTGTCTGTATCCTCTATTATCTTCTTCTCACTGGCTGACACTATTTAGCCACATTCATTGACAAAGTGCTCCGTGAAGACCACAAGTATTGTTCCTCTGGGCCTGTTGTCCACAGAAAGAAAACTTGGTGCTTTGCTCACCACCATGTTTGAGGGACATCGGCGTGATCACCGCTGATAGGATGGAATGACAAATGAAAAGGAACACCCGTTGCTAGACAGGAGCACTTGGGAGCAAAGAGTATGTTGTGGAGTGACGTGTTTATTTCAGTGTCAAAACTTCCCTCTTTATATAGTTATTACTTCTTTACATTCATGAACTTCATAAAACCCACTGATCTCAAAGGTGCAGACGTATACTTTTACAGCAATTCAATTGTTGAGTTGAGAGACAATGAGAAAGGCGTTGCTGTACCACTAAATCTATGGCTGGGCAATGCTGAAACCAAACAAAAAAGAATTCACGTTGGCAAGATAGGGCTATTTTCTACTGACTGTCTCTGTGGACTTAAACAGAATCCATTCTAGGATTGTTTGTTTTTCAGTTTCACTCTGTTGGGTACCTGTACACACCCCTTTGGCTTTTAGATTGTCTGTGTCCTTGGATTTCAAGAGAGTCTCCTGTAAGGGAGCACGAAGGTGGTCTTGAGTTTTCATCCCTTCTTTTAACCCTGTGTCATTTGTTTGGAGCACACAAAGCCTGTCCTTTTATTCTGATGATTCAGAGCTGTGCCCTTATTGCACTTAAAAAATTGTTTTTGTTATCGTTAATATACAATCACCTGAAGAACATTATGTTTCCTAGACTCCCCCCTTCACCAAGTCCCTCCCAAAAACCTCTTACAGTTGCTGTCAGTTAGCAGAGATGGATGCTGTAGACCCGTTCACGATGTACCCCCACACACACCCCATTACAGTCGCTGTCCTTCAGCGTGTAGTAAGATGCTGTAGAATACCTACTTGTCTTCTCTGTGTTGTACAGCACTCGCCATGCGACCCCGCCCTCACGCATTATACATGCTTATCATAATTTCCCTTTTCTTTCTCCCCACCCTTATCCCTCCCTTCCCAACCAACCTTCTCATTCTTTTTCCCTTTGGTATCTGTTACCCAACATTCGGGTTCTGTGAGTCTACTGCTGTTTTTTTTTTTCAGTGTTTCTTTGTTGTTATACTCCACACATGAGTGAAATCGTTTTGTACTTGTCTATCTCCGCCTGGAATATTTCACTGAGCATACTACCGTCTCGCTCCATCCATGTCATTGCAAATGGTAGCATTTGTTTTCTTCTTATGGCTGCAAACGGCAGTTTTTAAACTGGACTTCATTCTTCCTTTTAGTTTGTAGTTTCGCTATGTGCTTTCACCATTGATTTTCTGGTTATGAGCAATACCTTTGTGTTTCACGATATGTACCTATACTTATCTATCTGTCTGTATGTCTAACTATCTATCAATCAATCAGTCATCTTTTTGTCTGAACATCTGTCCTTGTATGCAGAACAGTTAACAACATAGACTATGTCCCTTCGCTACGTTATGCTTCCAAAAATCTTGTAAGGTAACTAGGTCGTAAGGAGATTCCTGTGTTCCCCGAGACATTTGCAGGTTGAGTCAGAAGTGTACCTACAAAACCAGGAAATGGTGGTGCAGGGACTTGTACTCGTGTCTCTGTCCTCTCTCCTGTTTTATCTCCTTCTCACTTGCTGACTGTATTTAGCCACATCATTGACTAAGGGCTCCCTGAAGACCACAAGAATCCTTCCTCTGGGCCTGATGTCGACAGAAAAGTAAACTTGCTGCTTGCTCACCACCATATTTGAGGAACATCGGCGTGATAAACCCTGATAGGAGGGAGGGACAAATAGTAAGGAACACCACTTCCTAGACAGGAGCAGTTGGGATAAAAGAGTGTGTTGTGGAGTGAAGTGTTTATTTGAGTGTCCAAACTTCCCTCTTTATCTGGTTATTACTTCTTTACATTCGTGGACATCATAAACCCACTGATTTCAAAGGCCCAGACCCATATTATTACAGCAATTCAGTTGTTGAGTTGAGAGAAAATGAGAAGGATGTTGCTGCACCACTAAATCTATGTCTGGGCACTGCTGATACCAAACAAAAAGCATTCACAGTGGCCAGGTAGGGCTATTTTCTACTGACTGTCTCTGGGGACACACACAGAATCCATTTGATTGATTGTTTTTTGGATTCAGTTGTGTTGGGTACCTCTCAGCACCCCTACGGCTTGTAGTTTGTCTGTGTACTTGGATCTCAAGTGGGTCTCTTGTAAGAGAGCACGTAGGTGTTCTTGACTTTTCATCCCTTCTTTTAACCCTGTCTTTTGTTTGGAGCACTCAAAGTCTGACCTTTAACACTAATGATTCAGAGCTGTGCCCTTATTGCACTTTAAAATTCTTTTTTTGTTATCATTATTCTACAATCACATGAAGAACATTATGTTTACTACAATCCCCCCTTCACTAAGTCCGCCCCAAACCTCTTACAGAATGTCTCCATCAGCATAGTTGGATGCTCTAGACTAATTCACCATGAACCCACACACACACCCCGTTACAGTCGCTGTCCATCAGCGTGTAGTAAGATGTTGTAGAATCTCTACTTTTCTTCTCTGTGTTGTACAGCACTCCCCATGCCCAACCGACCGCATGCATTATTCATGCTAATAATAATATCCCCTTTCTTTCTTCCTGCCCTTATCCCTCCCTTATAACCCACCCTGCCCAGTACTTTTCCCTTTGGTATCTGTTAGTCCACTCTCGGGTTCTGTGATTCTGCTGCTGTTTTTTTCCATCAGTTTTCTATGTTGTTGTACTCTACACATGAGTAAAATCATTTGGTACTTGTCTTTCTCCTCCTGGCCTATTTCACTGAGCATACTACCGTCTAACTCCATCCACATCATTGTAAATGGTAGGATTTGTTTTCTTCTTATGGCTGCTTACTGCACATCTTAAACTGGATTTCATCCTTCCTTTTTGTTTGTAGTATCACTATGTGTTTTCACCATTTATCTCCTGGTTATGAGCAATAGCTTTGTGTTAATCGATATGTATCTGTATCTATCTATCTATCTATCTATCTATCTATCTATCTATCTATCTGTCTGTCTACAACCTATCTACCTATGTATCTATCTGTCTATCTATCTATCTATCTATCTATCTATCTATCTATCTATCTATCTATCTATCTGTCTGTCTGTCTGTCTATCTGTCTATCTGTCTATCTATTTGTCTATCAATCTATCTATTTATCTATCTACCTATCTTTCCTAATATCTTTCTATCTACCTACCTACCTATCTACCTATCTATCTATCTATCTATCTATCTATCTATCTATCTATCTATCTATCTATCATCTATCTATCTGCCTATCTTTCATGACTATCATCTATCTATCAATCATCTGTCATCTATGTATCTATGAATCTACCATCTTTTTGTGTGCCCATCTATTCTTATGTACAGAACAGTTAACAACATAGCGTATGTCACTTTCCAACATTATGCTTCCAAAAACAGTGCAAGATGAGTAGGCTGTATTGAGAGCACTAGGTTCACTGAGACAATTGCAGGTTGAGTCAGCATCGTGTCCTTACAAAACCAGTAAATGGTGGTGCAGGGACTTGAACCCATCTCTCTGTCATCTGTCCTCTTTTCCCTCCTTCTCGATTGCTGACTGTATTTAGCCACATTCATTGACTAAGTGCTACCTTAAGATCACAAGTTTCATTCCTCCGGGCCTCTTGTAGACAGTAAAGTATACTTGGTGCTTTGCTTACCACCATGTTTGAGGGACATCGGCGTGATCACCGCTGATAGGAGGAGGGTCAAATAAAAAGAACACCTATGTCTAGACAGGAGCATTTGGGAGCAAAGAGAGTGTTGTGGAGTTACGTGTTTGTTTGAGTGTCCAAACTTACCACTTTAGGGGGTTATTACTTCTTTACATTTGTGAACATCATAAAACCCACTGATTTCAAAAGCCCAGACTCATATTATTACAGCAATTCAGTTGTTGAGGTGAGAAAAAATGAGAAGGACTTTGCTAAACCACTAAATCAATGGCTGGGCACTGCTGAAACCAAACAAAAAGAATTCACGGTGGCTAGATAGGGCTATTTTCTACTGGCTGTCTGTGGGGACTCAAACAGAATCCATTTGTTTGTTTGTTTGTTTGTTTCTCAGTTTCACTTGTGTAGGGTACCCGTTCCCGCCCCTTCAGCTTGTGGTTTGTGTCCTTGGATCTCAAGTGAGTATCCAGTAAGGGAGCACGTACGTGGTCTTGTGTTTTCATCCCTTATTCTAACCCTGTGTGTTTTGATTGGAGCACTCAAAGAATGTCCCTTTATTCTGATGATTCAGCGCTGTTCCCTTATTGCACTTAAAAATATTTTTTGTTATCATTAATCTACAATCACGTGAAGAAATTTACGGTTACTAGGCTTCCCATTCAACATTCCGCATCTAAAACCAATTACAGTCGCTGCCCATCAGCGTGTAGTAAGATGGTGTAGAATCCCTACTGTCCTGTCTGTGTTGTACAGTCCTCCCCATGCTACTCCCACCACACACATTATACACACTAATACTAATGCCCCCTTTCTTTCTCCCCACCCTTATCCCTCCTTCCCACCCAACCTGCCCAGACCCTTTCCCTTTAGTAACTGTTTGCAAACTCGCGGGTTCTGTGAGTGTGCTGCTATTTTTTTCTTCAGATTTTCTTGGTTGTTATACTCCACACATGAGTGAAATCATTTGGTTCTTTTCTTTCTCCACCTGGCCTATTTCACTGAGCATAATACCCACTAGCTCCATCCACGTTGTTGCAAATGGTAGGATTTGTTTTCTTCTTATGGCTGATTACTGCACTTTTTAAACTGGATTTCTGTCTTCTCTTTTGTCTGTAGTTTCGCTATGTGATTTCACCATTGCTCTCCTTGTTATGAGCAATAGCTTTGTTATAATCAATATGTACTTTTATCTATCTATCTGTCTGTCTATCCATCTATCTATCTGTCTATCAATCAGTCAATCATCTTTTTGTTTGCCCATCTGTCCTTTTGTACAAAACAGTTAACAAGATAGCCTGTGTCACTTCCTTACATTGTGCTTCCAGAAATATATCAATCTAACTAGGCTGCAGGTAAAGCACTGGGTTCACCGAGACATTTGCAGGTAGAGTCAGCCGCATATTCCTACTAAACCAGGAAATTTTGCTGCAGGGTCTTGAACTAGTGTCTCTCTCCTCTCTCCTCTTTTATCTACTTCTCACTTGCTGACTGTATGTAGTCACATTCATTGACTAAAGGCTCCCTGAAGACCACAAGTATCCTTCCTCTGGGCCTGTTTTCGACAGAAAAGTAAACTTGGTGCTTTGCTCCTAACCGTGTTTGAGGGACATCGGCGTGATCACCACTGATAGGATGGAACAACAAATGAGAAGGAACACCAATTTCTAGACAGGAGCAGTTGGGTGCAAAGAGTGTGTTGTGGGGTTACGTGTTTATTTGAGTGTCCAAACTTCCCTCTTTATCTGGATATTGTTTCTTTACATTAATGAACATCATAAAACCCACTGATTTCAAAGGCCCAGATGCTCATTTTTTCACCAATTCAGTTGTTGAGGTGAGAGAAAATAAGAAGGACGTTAGTGTACCACTAAATCTATGGCTGGGCAGTGCTGAAACCAAACAAAAAGAATTCACGGTGGCTTGATAGGGCTATTTTCTACTGACTATCTCTGGAGACACAAACAGAATCCATTTGTTCGATTGTTTGTTTTTCAGTTTCACTTGTGTTGAGTACCTGTTCCCACCACTTCGGCTTGTAGTTTGTCTGTGTCCTTGCATCTCAAGGGAGTCTCCTGTGAGGGATCACGTAGGTGGTTTTGAATATTCATCCCTACTTTTAAACCTGTGTCTTTTGTTTGGAGCACTCAAAGCCTGTTTCATTTTATTCTGATGATTCAGAGCTGTGCCCTTATTGCACTTAAAAAATTTTTTTATTATCATTAATCTACAATCACGTGAAGAACATTATGTTTACTTGGCTCCCCCCTTCACCAAGGCACCCTTAGAAACCTCATACAGATGCTGTCAATCAGCGGAGTTGGATGCTCTAGACCCCTTCACCATGAACCACCCCACACACACCATTACAGTCGCAGTCCATTAGCGTGTAGTAAGATGCTGTAGAAACTTTACTTGTCTTCTCTGTGTTGTACAGCCCTATCCAAGCCCACCCGACCCCAAGCTTTATACATGCTAATCCTAATCTCCCATTTCTTTCTCCACACCCTCATCCTTCCCTTCCCAACCACCCTGCCCAGTCCCTTTCCCTTTGGTAACTGTTAGTCCGCTTTTGGGTTCTGTGAGTATGCTGCTGTTTTTTTCCTTCAGAGTTTCTTTGTTGTTATACTCCACACACGAGTGAAATCATTTGGTACTTGTCTTTCTCCACCTGGCCTATTTCACTTAGCATAATACCATCTTGCTCCATCCACATCATTGCAAATGGTAGGATTTGTTTTCCTCTTATGACTGCTTACGGCAGTTTTTAAACTGGACTTAATTCTAACTGTCTGTTTGTAGTTTCGCTATGTGCTTTCACCATTGAACACCTGTTTATGAGCAATAGCTTTATGTTAATCGATATGTATCTGAAACTATCTATCTGTCTGACTGTCTATCTATCTACCAATCTATCTATCCTTCTATCTTTCCTTCTTTCTATCTATCTCTCTATCTCTCTATCTATCCTTCTATCTATCTATCTATCTATCTATCTATCTATCTATCTATCTATCTATCTATCTATCTATCTATCTATCTTCCTGTCATCTATCATGTCTATCATCTATCTATCTATCATTGTCATCTATCTATCTATTTATGAATCAATCATCTTTTTTTCTTCCCATCTATCCTTATGTACAGAACAGTTAACAACATCGCCTATGTCACTTCCCTACATTATGCTTCCAAAAATCCTGCAAGGTAACTAGGCCGTAGGGAGAGCACTGGGTTCATTGAGACTCTTGCAGGTCTAGTCAGCCGCGTGTGCTTACAAAACCTGTTAATGTTGGTGCAGGGACAGGCACCCATATCTCTGTCCTCTATCCTCTTTTACCTGCTTCTGTCTTCAAGACAGTATTCAGCCACATTCATGGAATAAGTGCTCCCTGAAGACCACAAGTATCCTTCCTCTTTGCCTGTTGAAGACAGAAAAATATACTTGGTGCTTTGCTATCCACCGAGTTTGAGGGACATCGACGTGAGCTCCGCTGATAGGAGGATGGACAAATAAAAAAGAACACCTATTTCTAGACAGGAGCATTTGGCAGCAATGACAGTGTTGTGGAGTTACATGTTTGAGTGTCCAAACTTCCCTCTTTAGGTGGTTATTGCTTCTTTACATTCAAGAACACCATAAAACCCACTGATTTCAAAAGCCAAGACGCATATTATTACAGCAATTCAGTTGTTGAGGTGAGAAAACATGAGAAGGATGTTGCGGAACCACTAAATGTATGGTTGGGCACAGCTGAAACCAAACAAAAAGAATTCACGGTGCCTAGATAGGGCTATTTTCTACTGGCTCTCTCTGGGGACTCAAACAGAATCCATTTGTTTGTTTGTTTGTTTCTCAGTTTCACTTGGGTAGGGTCCCAGTACCTGCCCATTCTGCTTGTAGTTTGTCTGTGTCCTTGGATCCCAAGTGAGTCTCGAGAATGGGAGCACGTAGGTGGTCTTGAGTTTTCATCCCTTCCTCTATCCCTGTGTCTTTTGATTGGAGAACTCAGAGCCTGTCCTTTTATTCTGACAATTGAGAGGTGTGTCATTATTGCACTTACAAAAATTTTTTTGTTATCATCAATCTACAATCACGCGAAGATCATTATGATCACCAAGTACACAAAGTCCCCCCCAAAAGCCCTGTTACAGTAACAGTCCATCATCGTAGTTGGATGCTGTACACCCATTCACCATTTCCCCTCCCACACACCCCATTACAGTCGCTGTCCATAGGCGTGTATTAAGATGTTGCAGAAATAGTACTTCTCTTTTGTGTTGTACAGCCCTACCTATGCTACCCCCACCCCAGACATTATAAATGCTAATCCTAATGCCCCCTTTCTTTCTGCCCACCCTTTTTCCTACCTTCCCACCCTTCCTGCCCAGTCACTTTCCCTTTGGTAACTGTTAGTCCACTGTCAGGTTCTGTTAGTCTTCTGCTGTTATTTTCCTTCAGTTTTTCTTTGTTGTTATACCCCACAAATGAATGAAATCATTTGGTTCTTGTCTTTCTCCACCTGTCCTATTTCACTGAGCACAATACCCTCTAGTCCATCCACGTTATTGCAAATGATATGATTTGTTATCTTTTATATCTGCTTAGTGCACTTTTTAAAATTGATTTCATTCTTCTCTTTTGTTTGTAGTTTCGCTATGTGCTTTCACCATTGCTTTCCTGGTTATGAGCAATAGCTTTGTGTTAATCGATAAGTACTTATATCTATCTGTCTGTCTATCTATATACCTATCTATCTATCTATCGATCAATCATCTTTTTCTCTCCCCATCTGTCCTTGTGTACAGAACAGTTAAATACATAGCCTAAGTCACATCCCTATATTATGCTTCGAATAATCTTGCAAGGTAACTAGGCCGTATTGAGAGCACTGGGTTCGCCAAGGCACTTGATAGTCAAGTCAGCCTTGTGAAACCACAAAACCAGGAAATTGTGGTGCAGGGACTTGAATCCGCGTATCCATCCTCTGTCCTCTTTCATCTCCTTCTAACTTGCTGTCTGTATTTAGCCAAATTCATTTACTAAGTGCTCACTGAAGAACACAAGTATCATTCCTCTGGGCCTCTTGTTGAAAGAAAAGTAAACTTGTTGCTTTACTCACCACCTTGTTTGAAGGACATCAGCGTGATCACTGCCAATAGGACTTAGGGTCAAATTAAAAGGAACACCAATTTCTAGACAGGAGCAGTTGGGAGCTAAGAGTGTATTGTGGAGTGACGTGTTTATTTGAGTGTCCAAGCTTACCTCTTTAGCTGGTTATTATATCTCCACATTCCTGAACATCATAAAACCCACTGATTTCAAAGGCCCAGATGCTTATTATTACAGCAACTCAGTTGTTGAGGTGAGAGAAAATGAGAAGTATGTTGCTGCACCACTAAATCTATGGCTGGGAACTGCTGATACGAAACAAAAAGAATTCACGGTGGCCAGAAAGGGCTATTTTCTGCTGACTGTCTCTGGGGACTCAAAGAGAATCCATTAGTTTGATTGTTTGTTTTTCAGTTTCACTCGTGTATGGTACTTGTCCACACACCTTCTTCTTGTAGATTGTCTGTGTCCTTGGATCTCAAGTGAGTCTCCTGTAAGTAAGCACGTAGGTGTCTTGAGTTTTCATCCCTTCTTTTATCCCTGTGTCTTTTGTTTGCAGCACTCAGTGCCTGACCTTTTATTCTGATGATTCAGAACTGTGCACTTATTGCACTTAAAGAATTTTTTTATCATTAATCTTCAATCACGTGAAGAACATTATGTTTACTATGCTCCCCCCTTCACCAAGTCCCCCCGAAAAACCACTTCAGTCACTGTCGATCAGCGTAGTTGGATGCTGTGACCCCTTCACCATGTCCCCCCCCACAGTCCCCGTTACAGTCGCTGTCCATCAGTGAGTTTTAAGATGCTATATGATCTGTACTAGTCTTCTATGTGTTGTACAGTACTCCCCATGCACACCCGTCCCCGCGCATAATACATGCTAATCCCAATTACCACTATTCTTTCTCCCCACACTTATCCCTCCCTTCAGACTCACCTTGACTAGTCCTTTATCCTTTGGTAACTTTTACTGAACTCTCGGGTTCTGTGAGTCTGCTGCTTTTTTTCCTTCAGTTTTTCTTTGTTTTTATACCACACACATGAGTGAAATCACTTGGTTCTTGTCTATCTCCGCCTAGCCTTTTTCTCAAAACATACTACTGTCTAGCTCCATGCACGTCATTGCAAACGGTAGTATTTGATTTCTTCTTAAGGCTGCTTACTGCAATTTTAAACTGGATTTCATTCTTCCTTTTTGTTGTAGTTTAGCTAAGTTATTCATCATTCAACTCCTGTTTATGAACAATAGCTTTCTGTCAATCGATATGTACCTGTATCTATCTATCTAATGGTCTATCTATCTATGTATCTCTGTATGTATGTATCTATGTATCTATGGATCTATCTATCTATCTGTCTTCCTATCATCTATCTATGATGTCTATCATCTATCAATCTATGTACCTATCTATCTATCTTTCATCTGTCATCTCTCTACCTACCTATCTATGAATTAATCTTTTTTTTTTGCGTCCCATCTATCTTTATGTACAGAACAGTTAACATCATATCCTATGTCGCTTCCCTACATAATGCTTCCAGAAATCTTTCAAGTTAACTAAGCCATAAGTAGAGCACTGAGTTCACCGATACACTTTCAGGTAGTGTCAGCCACGTGTGCTTACAAAACCAGTAAATGGAGGTGAAAGGACTTGAACCCATATCTCTGTCCTCTGTCCTCTTATACTTCCTGCTCACTTGGTGACTTTATTTAGCCACATTCAGTGAGTAAGTGATCCCTGAAGACCACAAGTATCCTTCGTCTGGTCCGGTTGTCGACAGAAATGTGTACTTGGTTCTTTGCACACCACCATGTTTGAGGGACATCGGCGTGATCACTGCTGATAGGTGCAGGGACAAATATAAAGGAACACCTATTTCTGGACAGGAGCAGTTGGGAGCAAAGAGTGTGTTGTGGAGTGAAGTGTTTATTTGAGGGTCCAAACTTCCCTCCTTAGGTGGTTATTACTTCTTTACATTCGTGAACATCATAAAAAGCAATGATTTTAAAAGCCCAGACGAATATTGTTACAGCAATTCATTTGTTCAGGTGAGAGGAAATAAGAAGGAACTTGCTGCACCACTAAATATATTCCTGAACACTGCTGAAATCAAACAAAAAGAATTCACGGTGGCTAGATAGGGCTATTTTCTACTGACTCCCTCTGGGGACTCAAACAGAATCCATTTCTTTCTTTGTTTCTCAGTTTCACTTGTGTAGGGTACCTGTCCCCGCCCCTTCAGCTTGTAGTTTGTCTGTGTCCTTGGATCTCAAGTGAGTCTCCAGTAAGGGAGCACGTAGATGGTCTAGAGTTTTCATCAGTTCTTCTAACCCTGTGTCTTTTGATTAGAGCACTCAAAGCCTGTACTTTTATTCTGATATTTGAGATCTGTGCTCTTACTGTACTTTGAAATTTTTTTTGTTCTCATTAATATACAATCACATACAGAACATTATGTTGTCCAGTCTACCCCCTTCACCATGTTCCCCCCAAATCCCAGTTACAGTCGCTGTCCGTCAGCATGTATTAAGATGCTGTAGAATCACTACATGTCTTATCTGTGTTGTACAGCCCTACCCATGACCTACCACCCTTCATATATACCTGCTAATCCTAATGCCCCCATTCTTTTTCCCAGCCCTTAGTACTCCCTTCCCACATACCCTCCCCTGTCCCTTTCTCTTTGGTAGCTGTTAGTCCACTCTCGGGTTCTGTGAGTCTGCTGCTGTCTTTTCCTTCAGTTTTTCTTTGTTATCATACTCCACACATGAAGGAAATCATTTGGTACATGTATTTCTCCGCCTGGCCTATTTGACTGAGCCTAATACCCTCTACCTCCTTCCACGTTATTGCAAATGATAGGATTTGTTTTCTTCTTATGGCTGCTCACTGCACTTTTTAAATTGGATTTCATTCTTCTTTTTTGTTTGTAGTTTCGCTATGTGCTTTCACCATTGCTCTCCTGGTAATGAGCAGTAGCTTTGTGTTAATCGATATGTACCTATATCTATCTATCTGTCTGTCTATCAATTTATCAATCAATCGAACAATCAACTTTTTGTCTGCCCATCTGTCCTTGTGTACAGAACAGTTACCATATGTCCTATATCGCTTTCCTACTCGATTCTTCCAAAAATCCTGCAAAGTATCTAGGCTGTAGGGAGAGCACTGGATTCACCGAGACACTTGCTGGTCGAGCCGGTCGCGTGTAGCTACAAAACCAGGAAATGGTTGTGCCGGGACTTGAACCCGTGTCTCTATCCTGTGTCCTCTTTCATCTCCTTCTAACTTGCTGTCTGTATTTAGCCACATTCATTGACTAAGTGCTCCCTGAAGACCACAAGTATCATTCCTCTGGGCCTGTTGTCGACGGTAAAGTAAACTTGTTGCTTTTCTCACCACCATGTTTGAAGGACATCAGCGTGATCACCGCCGATAGGATGGAGGGTCAAATAAAAAGGAACACCAATTTCTAGACAGGAGCATTTGTAAGCTAAGAGTGTATTGTGGAGTGACGTGTTTATTTGAGTGTCCAAACTTCCCTCTTTAGGTGGTTATTAGATCTTCACATTCGTGAACATCATAAAACCCACAGATTTCAAAGGCCCAGATGCTTATTATTACAGCAACTAGGTTGTTGAGGTGAGATAAAATGAGAAGTATGTTGCTGCACCACTAAATCTATGTCTGATAACTGCTGATACCAAATAAAAAGGATTCACGGTGGCCAGAGAGGTCTATTTTCTGCTGACTGTCTCAGGGGACTCAAACAGAGTCCATTTGTTTGATTGTTTGTTTTTCAGTTTCACTCGCTTATGGTACTTGTCCACACACCTTCGCCTTGTAGTTTGTCTGTGTCCTTGGATCTCAAGTGAGTCTCCTGTAAGTAAGCACGTAGGTGTCTTGAGTTTTCATCCCTTCTTTTATCCCTGTGTCTTTTGTTTGCAGCACTCTGTGCCTGACCTTTTATTCTGTTGATTCAGAGCTGTGCACTTTTGCATTTAAGAATATTTTTTATCATTATTCTACAATCACGTGAAGAACATTATGTTTACTATGCTCCCCCCTTCACCATGACCCCAGAAAAACCTCTTCAGTCACTGTCGATCAGCGTAGTTGGATGCTGTAGACCCCTTCACCATGTCCCCCCCAAAAGTGCCCGTTACATTCACTGTCCATCAGTGAGTAGTAAGATGCTATATGATCTCTACTAGTCTTCTCTGTGTTGTACAGTACTCCCCTTGCACACCCGACCCCACGCATTATTCATGCTATTCCCAATTACTACTATTCTTTCTCCCCACACTTATCCCTCCCATCAGACTCACCCAGCCCAGTCCTTTTTCCTTTGGTTACTTTTAGTCAACTCTCGGGTTCTGTGAGTCTGCTGCTGTTTTTTTACTTCAGTTTTTCTTTGTTGTTATACTCCACACATGAGTGAAATCACTTGGTACTTGACTTTATCCGCCTGCCCTATTTTTCTGAACATACTACCGTCTTGCTCCATCCACGTCATTGCAAATGGAAGTATTTGTTTTCTTCTTTAGGCTGCTTACTGCACTTTTTAAACTGGATTTCATTCTTCCTTTTTGTTTGTAGTTTAGCTATGTTATTCACCATTCAACTCCTGGTTATATACAATAGCTTTGTGTCAATCGACATGTATCTGTATCTTTCTATCTAAAGGTCTGTCTTTCTATCTATGTATCTATGTATGTATATATCTATGTATCTATGTATCTATGTATCTATCTATCTATCTATCTATCTTCCTATCATCTAACTATGATGTCTATCATCTTTTAGTCTATGTACCTATCTATCTATCTTTCACCTGTCGTCTGTCTACCTATCTATCTATGAAACAATCATCTTTTTGTCTGCCCATCTATCCTTATGTACAGAACAGTTAACAACATAGCCTATGTCTCTTCCGTACATTATGCTTCCAGAAATCTTGCAAGGTAGCTAAGCCATAAGGAGAGCACTGTGTTCACCGATACGCTTTCAGGTAGAGTCAGCAGAGTGTGCTTACAAAACCAGTAAATGGAGGTGAAAGGACGTGAACCCGTATCTTTGTCCTCTGTCCTCTTATACTTCCTGATCGCTTGTGACTTTATTTAGCCACATTCAGAGAGTAAGTGATCCCTGAAGACCACAAGTATTCTTCGTCTGGGCCTGTGGTCGACAGAAAAGTGTACTTTGCCCTTTGCACACCACCATGTTTGAGGGACGTTGGCGTGATCACTGCTGATAGGTGGAGGGACAAATATGAATTAACACCTATTTCTGGACAGGAGCAGTTGGGAACAAAGAGTGTGTTGTGGAGTGAAGTATTTATTTGAGTGTCCAAACTTCCCTCTTTAGGTGGTTATTAATTCTTTACATTCGTGAACATCATAAAAAGCAATGATTATAAATGCCGAGACACATATTATTACAGCAATTCATTTGTTGAGGTGAGAGGAAATGAGAAGGAAGTTGCTGCACCACTAAATCTTTGCATGAGCACTGCAGAAACCAAACAAAAAGAATTCACGGTGGCTATATAGGGCTATTTTCTACTGACTCTCTCTGGGGCCAAAACAGAATCCATTTCTTTCTTTGTTTCTCAGTTTCACTTGTGTAGGGTACCTGTCCCCGCCCCTTCAGCTTGTAGTTTGTCTGTGTCCTTGGATCTCAAGTGAGTCTCCAGTAAGGGAGCACGTATGTGGTCTTGAGTTTTCATCAGTTCTTCTAACCCTGTGTCTTTTGATTGGAGCACTCAAAGCCTGTACTTTTATTCTGATATTTGAGAGCTGTGCTCTTACTGCACTTTGAAATTCTTTTTGTTCTCATTAATATACAATCACATGCAGAAAATTATGTTATTCTGTCTACCCTCTTCACCAAGTCACCCCAAATCCCAGTTACAGCCACTTTCCGTCAGCATGTACTAAGATGCTGTAGAATCACTACATGTCTTCTCTGTGTTGTACAGCCCTACCCATGACACCCCACGCTACACGTTATACATGCTAATCCTAATGCCCCCATTCTTTTACCCCGCACTTATTACTCCCTTCCCACAAACCCTACCCTTTCTCTTTGGTAACTGTTAGTCCTCTCTCGGGTTCTGTGAGTCTGCTGCTGTCTTTTCCTTCAGTTTTTCTTTGTTATCATACTCCACACATGAGTGAAATAATTTGGTACATGTATTTATCCGCCTGGCCTATTTGAGCATAATACCCTCTAGCTCCATCCACGTTATTGCAAATGATAGGATTTGTTTTCTTCTTATGGCTGCTTACTGCACTTTTTAAACTGGATTTCATTCTTCTTTTTTGTCTGTAGTTTTGCTATGTGCTTTCACCATTGCTCTCCTTGTTATGAGCAGTAGCTCTGTGTTAATCGATATGTACCTATATCTATCTATCTGTCTGTCTATCTATTTATCAATCACTCACTCAATCATCTTTTTGTCGGTCCATCTGTCCATGTGTACAGAACAGTTAACCATATACCCTATAGCACTTTCCTACCCTATGCTCCCAAAAATCCTGCAAAGTATCTAGGCTGCAGAGGGAGCACTAGGTTCACCGAGACAGTTGCAGTTCGAGTCGGCCGCCTGTACATACAAAACCAGGAAATGGTTGTGCTGGGACTTGAACCCTTGTCTCTATCCTCTGTCCTCTTTCATCTCCTTCTAACTTGCTGTCTGTATTTAGCCACATTCATTGACTAAGTGCTCCCTGAAGATCTCAAGTATCATTCCTCTGGGCCTGTTGTCGACAGAAACATAAACTTGCTGCTTTGCTCACCACCATGTTTGAAGGACATCAGCGTGATCATCGCCGATAGGACGGAGGGTCAAATATAAAGGAACACCAATTTCTAGACAGGAGCAGTTGGGAGCTAACAGTGTATTGTGGAGTGACGTGTTTATTTGAGTGTCCAAACTTCCCTCTTTAGGTGGTGATTAGATTTTCACATTCGTGAACATCATAAAATCCACTGATTTCAAAGGCCCAGATGCTTATTATTACAGCAACTCAGTTGTTGAGCTGAGAGAAAATGAGAAGTATGTTGCTGCACCACTAAATCTATGGCTGGGAACTGTTGAAACCAAACAAAAAGAATTCACGGTGGCCAGATAGGGCTATTTTCACCTGACCGTCTCTGGGTACTCAAACAGAATCCATTTGTTTGATAGTTTGTTTTTCAGTTTCACTCGTGTTAGGTACTTGTCCACACACCTTCTGCTTGTAGTTTTCTGTGTCCTTGGATCTCAAGTGAGTCTCCTGTAAGTAAGCACGTAGGTGTCTTGAGTTTTTATCCCTTCTTTTAAACCTGTGTCTTTTGTTTGCAGCCCAGAATGCATGACCATTTATTCTGTTGTTTCAGAGCTCTACATTTATTCTACTTAAAGAATTTTTTATCATTAATCTACAATTACGTGAAGAACATTATGTTTACTATGCTCCCCCATTCACCAAGTCCCACCGAACAAACTCTTCAGTCGCTGTCTATCAGCGTAGTTGAATCCTGTGGATCCCTTCACCATGTCCGCCCATACAGAACCGTTACAGTAATTTTCCATCAGTGAGTAGTAAGATGCTATATGATCTCTACTAGTCTTCTCTGTGTTGTACAGTACTCCCCATGCAAACCCGACCACACGCATTATTCATGCTATTACCAATTACCACTATTCTTTCTCCCCACACTTATCCCTCCCTTCAGACTCACCCTGCCTTGTCCTTTTCCCTTTGGTAACTTTTAGTAAACTCTCGGATTCTGTGAGAGTGCTGCTGGTTTTTTCCTTCAGTTTCTCTTTGTTGTTATACTCCACACATGAGTGAAATCACTTGGTACTTGTCTTTCTCCACCTGGCCTATTTCTCTGAACGTACTACCATCTAGCTCCATCCACGTCATAGCGAATGGTAGTGTTTGTTTTCTTCTAAAGGCTGCTTACTGCAATTTTAAACTGGATTTCATTCTTCCTTTTTGTTTGTAAATTAGCTAAGTTATTCACCATTCAACTCCTATTTATGAACAAAAGCTTTGTGTCAATCGATATGTATCTGTATCTATCTATCTAACGGTCTGTCTGTCTATCTATGTATCTATGTATGTAAGTATGTATGTATGTATCTATGGGTCTATCTTTCTATCTATCTATCTATCTTCCTATCAACTATCTATGATGTCTATCATCTATCGGTCTATGTACCTATCTATCTTTATTTCATCTGTCGTCTGTCTACCTATCTATCTATGAATCAATCACCTTTTTGTCTGCCCATCTATCCTTCTGTACAGAACAGTTAACAACATAGCCTATGTCTCTTTCCTACATTATGCTTCCAGAAATCTAGCAAGGTAGCTAAGCCATAAGGAGAGCACTGTGTTCAACGATACACTTTCAGGTAGAGTCAGCCGCGTGTGCTTACAAAACCAGTAAATGGAGGTGAAAGGACTTGAACCCGTCTCTCTGTCCTCTTTCTTCTTATACTTCCTGTTCGCTTGGTGACTTTATTTAGCCACATTCAGTGAGTAAGTGATCCCCGAAGACCACAAGTATCCTTCGTCTGGGCCTGTTGTCGACAGAAAAGTGTACTTGGTTCTTTGCACAACACCATGTTTGAGGGACATCTGTGTGATCACTGCTCATAGGTGGACGGACAAATATAAAGGAACACCTATTTCTGCACAGGAGCATTTGGGAAATAAGAGTGTGTTGTAGAGTTAAGTGTTTATTTGAGTGTCCACACGTCCCTCTTTTGATGGTTATTGCTTCTTTATATTCGTGAACATCATAAAAAGCAATAATTTTAAAAGCACAGACGCATATTATTACAACAATTCATTTGATGAGATGGGAGGAAATGAGAAGGAAGTTGCTGCACCACGAAATCTATGCCTGAGCACTGCTGAAACAAAACTAAAAGAATTCACGGTGGCTAGATTGGGCTATTTTCTACTGACTCTCTCTGGGGAATCAAAAAGAATCCATTTGTTTGTTTGTTTCTCAGTTTCACTTGTATAGGGTACCTGTCCCAGCCCCTTCAGCTTGTAGTTTGTCTGTGTCCTTGGATCTCAAGTGAGTCTCCAGAAAGGGAGCATGTAGGTGGTCTTGAGTTTCCATCAGTTCTTCTAAACCTGTGTCTTTTGATTGGAGCACTCAAAGCCTGTACTTTTATTCTGATATTTGAGAGCAGTGCTCTTACATCAGTTTGAAATTTTCTTTGTTCTCATTAATATACAATCACATGCAGAACATTATGTTTTCCAGTCTACCCTCTTCAGCAAGTCCGCCCCAAATCCCAGTTACAGTCGCTGTCCATCAGCATGTACTAAGACGCTGTAGAATCGCTACATGTCTTCTCTGTGTTTTACAGCCCTACACATGACCCCGAAACCTACACATTAAACATGCTAATCCTAATGCCCCCGTTCTTTTTCCCCCCCTTATTACTCCCTTCCCACAAACGCTACCCAGTCCCTTTCTCTTTGGTAACTGTTAGTCCACTCTCGGGTTCTGTGAGTCTGCTGGTGTCTTTTCCTTCAGTTTTTCTTTGTTATCATACTCCACACATGAGTGAAATCATTTGGTACATGTATTTCTCGGCCTGGCCTGTTTGACTGAGCATAATACCCTCTACCTCCATCCACGTTATTGCAAATGATAGGATTTGTTTTCTTCTTATGGCTGCTTACTGCACTTTTTAAACTGGATTTCATTCTTCTTTTTTGTTTGTAGTTTCGCTATGTGCTTTCACCATTGTTCTCCTGGTAATGAGCAGTAGCTTTGTGTTAGTCGATATGTACCTATATCTATCTATCTGCCTGTCTATCTATTTATCAATCAATCAATCAACTTTTTGTCTGCCCATCTGTCCTTGTGTATAGAACAGTTAACCACATATCCTATATCACTTTCCTACACTATGCTTCCAAAAATCTTGCAAAGTATCTAGGCTGTAGAAAGAGCACTGGGTTCACCGAGACCCTTGCAGGACGAGACGGCCACGTGTACCTACAAAACCAGGAAATGGTTGGGCCGGGATTGAACCCGTGTCTCTGCCCTCTGTCCTCTTTCATCTCCTTCTAACTTGCTGTCTGTATTTAGCCACATTCATTGACTAAGTGCTCCCTGAAGACCACAAGTATCATTCCTCTGGGCCTGTTGTCGACAGAAAATTAAACTTGTTGCTTTGCTCAACACCATGTTTGAAGAACATCAGCGTGATCACCGCCGATAGGACAGAGGGTGTAATAGAAAGGAACACCAATTTCTAGACAGGAGTTGGTGGGAGCCAAGAGTGTATTGTGGAGTGACGTGTTTATTTGAGTGTCCAAACTTCCCTCTTTAGGTGGTTATTAGATCTTCTCAATCGTGAACATCATAAAACCCACTGATTTCAATTGCCCAGATGCTTATTATTACATCAACTCAGTTGTAGAGGTGAGAGAAAATGAGAAGTATGTTGCTGCACCACTAAATCTATCACGGGGAACTGTTGAAACCAAGCAAAAAAATTCACGGTGGTCAGATAGGTCTATTTTCTGCTGACTGTCTCTGGGTACTCAAACAGAATCCATTTGTTTGATAGTTTGTTTTTCAGTTTCACTCTTGTAGGGTACTTCTCCACACACCTTCGGCTTGTAGTTTGTCTGTGTCCTTGGATCTCAAGTGAGTCTCCTGTAAGTAAGCACGTAGGTGTCTTGAGTTTTTATCCCTTCTTTTAACCCTGTGTCTTTTGTTTGCAGCACTCAGTGCTTGACCTTTTATTCTGATGATTCCGAGCTGTACACTTATTGCACTTAAATAATTTTTTTATCATTAATCTACAATCACGAGAAGAACATTATGTTTACTATGCTCTCCCCTTCACCACGTCCCCCCGTAAAACCTCTTCAGTCGCTGTCTATCAGCGTAGTTGAATGCTGTGGATCACTTCACCAAGTCCGGCCCCACAGACCCGTTACAGTCGCTGTCCATCAGTGAGTAGTAAGATGCTATATGATCTCTACTAGTCTTCTCTGTGTTGTACAGTTCTCTCCATGCACACCCGACACCACGCATTATTCATGCTATTCCCAATTACCATTATTCTTTCTCCCCACACTTATCCCTCCCTTCATACTCACCCTGCCCAGTCTTTTCCCTTGGGAACTTTTAGTCAACTCTCGGATTCTGTGAGAGTGCTGCTTTTTTTTCCTTCAGTTTCTCTTTGTTGTTATACTCCACACATGAGTGAAATAACTTGGTACTTGTCTTACTCCACCTGGCCTATTTCTCTGAACGTACTACCGTCTAGCTCCATCCACGTCATTGCAAATGGTAGTGTTTTTTTTTCTTCTTAAGGCGGATTACTGCAATTTTAAACTGGATTTCATTCTTCCTTTTTGTTTGTAGATTAGCTATGTTATTCACCATTCAACTCCTATTTATGAACAATAGCTTTGTGTCAATCGATATGTATCTGTGTCTATCTATCTAACGGTCTGTCTATCTATGTATCTATGTATGTAAGTATGTATGTATGTATCTATGGATCTATCTTTCTATCTCTCTATCTATTTTCCTATCATCTATCTATGATATCTATCATCTATCGGTCTATGTACCTATCTATCTTTCTTTCATCTGTCGTCTGTTTACCTATCTATCTATGAATCAGTCACCTTTTTGTCTGCCCATCTATCCTGCTGTACAGAACAGTTAACAACATAGCCTATGTCTCTTTCCTACATTATGCTTTCAGAAATCTAGCAAGGTAGCTAAGCCATAAGGAGAGCACTGTGTTCACCGATACACTTTCAGATAGTGTCAGCCGCGTGTGCTTACAAAACCAGTAAATGGAGGTGAAAGCACTTGAACCCGTATCTCTGTCCTCTGTCCTATTATACTTCCTGCACGCTTGGTGACTTTATTTAGCCACATTCAGTGAGTAAGTGATCCCCTAAGACCACAAGTATCCTTCGTCTGGGCCTGTTGTCGACAGAAAAGTGTACTTGGTTCTTTGCACAACACCATGTTTGAGGGACATTGGTTTGATCACTGCTGATAGGTGGAGGGACAAATATAAAGGAACACCTATTTCTGGACAGGAGCATTTGGGAAATAAGAGTGTGTAGTGGAGTGAAGTGTTTATTTGAGGGTCCAAACGTCCCTCTTTAGATGGTTATTACTTCTTTACATTCGTTAACATCTTAAAAAGCAATGATTTTAAAAGCGCAGAAGCCTATTATTACAGCAATTCATTTGTTGAGGTGGGAGGAAATGAGAAGGAAGTTGCTGCACCACGAAATCTATGCCTGAGCACTGCTGAAACAAAACAAAAAGAATTCACGGTGGCTAGATTGGGCTATTTTCTACTGACACTCTCTGGGGACTCAAACAGAATCCATTTGTTTGTTTGTTTCTCAGTTTCACTTGTATAGCGGACCTGTCCCCGCCCCTTCAGCTTGTAGTTTGTCTGAGTCCTTGGATCTCAAGTGAGTCTCCAGAAAGGGAGCACGTAGGTGGTCTCGAGTTTTCATCAGTTCTTTAACCCTGTGTCTTTTGATTGGAGCACTCAAAGCCTGTACTTTTATTCTGATATTTGAGAGCAGTGCTCTTACATCAGTTTGAAATTTTCTTTGTTCTCATTAATATACAATCACATGCAGAACATTATGTTTTCCAGTCTACCCTCTTCAGCAAGTCCCCCCCAAATCCCAGTTACAGTCGCTGTCCGTCAGCATGTACTAAGATGCTGTAGAATCACTACATGTCTTCTCTGTGGTGTACAGCCCTACCCATGACCCAACACCCTACACATTAAACATGCTAATCGTAATGCCCCCATTCTTTTTTTCTCGCCCTTATTACTCCCTTCCCACAAACGCTACCCAGTCCCTTTCTCTTTGGTAACTGTTAGTCCTCTCTCGGGTTCTGTGAGTCTGCTGCTGTCTTTTCCTTCAGTTTTTCTTTGTTATCATACTCCACACATGAGTGAAATCATTTGGTACATGTATTTCTCCGCCTGGCCTGTTTGACTGAGCATAATACCCTCGGCCTCCATCCACGTTATTGCAAATGATAGGATTTGTTTTCTTCTTATGGCTGCTTACTGCACTTTTTAAACTGGATTTCATTCTTCTTTTTTGTTTGTAGTTTCGCTTTGTGCTTTCACCATTGCTCTCCTCGTAATGAGCAGTAGCTTTGTGTTAGTCGATATGTACCTATATCTATCAATCTGTCTATCTATCTATTTATCAATCAATCAAACAACTTTTTGTCTGCCCATCTGTCCTTGTGTACAGAACCGTTAACCACATATCCTGTACCACTTTCCTACACTATGCTTCCAAAAATCCTGAAAAGTATCTAGGCTGTAGAGAGAGCCCTGGGATCACCGAGAGCCTTGCAGTTCGAGACGGCCACGTGTACCTACAAAACCAGGAAATGGTTGTGCCGGGACTTGAACCCGTGTCTCTGTCCTCTGTCCTCTTTCATCTCCTTCTAATTTGCTGTCTGTAATTAGCCACATTCATTGACTAAGTGCTCCCTGAAAACCACAAGTACCATTCCTCTGGGCCTGTTGTCGACAGAAAAGTAAACTTGTTGCTTTGCTCACCACCATGTTCGAAGGACATCAGCGTGATCACCGCCGATAGGACAGAGGGTCAAATAGAAGGGAACACCAATTTCTAGACAGGAGCAGTTGGGAGCCAAGAGTGTATTGTGGAGTGACGTGTTTATTTGAGTGTCCAAACTTCCCTCTTTCGGTGATTATTAGATCTTCTCAGTCGTGAAATCATAAAACCCACTGATTTCAATGGCCCAGATGCTTATTATTACAGCAACTCAGTTGTTGCGGTGAGAGAAAATGAGAATTATGTTGCTGCAAAATTAAATCTATCGCTGGGAACTGATGAAACCAAACAAAAATAATTCACGGTGGTCAGATAGGGCTATTTTCTGCTGACCGTCTCTGGGGACTCAAACAGAATCCATTTGTTTGATAGTTTGTTTTTCAGATTCACTCTTGTAAGGTACTTGTCCACACACCTGCTTGTATTTTGTCTGTGTCCTTGGATCTCAAGTGAGTCTCCTGTAAGTAAGCACGTAGCTGTCTTGAGTTTTTATCCCTTCTTTTAACCCTGTGTCTTTTGTTTGCAGCACTCAGTGCATGAACTTTTATTCTGATGATTCAGAGCAGTACATTTATTGCACTTAAAGAATTTTTTTATCATTAATCTACAATCACGTGAAGAACATTATGTTTACTATGCTCCCCCCTTCACCAAGTCCCCCCGAAAAACCTCTTCAGTCGCTGTCTATCAGTGTAGTTGAATGCTGTGGATCCCTTCACCATGTCCGCCCACAGAGACCCTTTACAGTAATTGTCCATCAGTGAGTAGTAAGATGCAATATGATCTCTACTAGTCTTCTGTGTTGAACAGTACTCCCCATGCACACCCGACCCCACGCATTATTCATGCTATTCCCAATTACTACTATTCTTTCTCCAAACACTTATCCTTCCCTTCAGACTCACCCTCCCTTGTCCTTTTCCATTTGGTAACTTTTAGTCAACTCTCGGATTCTGTGAGAGTGCTGCTCTTTTTTTCCCCTCAGTTTCTATTTGTTGTTTTTCTCCACACATGAGTGAAATCACTTGGTACTTGTCTTTCTCCGCCTGGCCTATTTCTCTGAACGTACTACCGTCTAGCTCCATCCACGTCATTGCCAATGGTAGTGTTTGTTTTGTTCTTAAGGCTGCTTACTGCAATTTTAAACTGGATTTCATTCTTCCTTTTTGTTTGTAGATTAGCTATGTTATTCACCATTCAACTCCTATTTATGAACAATAGCTTTGTGTCAATCGATATGTATCTGTATCTATCTATCTAACGGTCTGTCTGTCTATCTATGTATCTGTGTATGTAAGTATGTATGTATGTATCTATGGATCTATCTTTCTATCTATCTATCTATCTTCCTATCATCTATCTATGATGTCTATCATCTATCAATCTATGTACCTATCTATCTATCTTTCATCTGTCAACTGTGTACCTATCTATCTATGAATCAATCACCTTTTTGTCTGCCCATCTATCCTTCTGTACAGAACAGTTAACAACATAGCTTATGTCTCTTTCCTACATTATGCTTCCAGAAATCTTGGAAGGAATCTCAGCCATAAGGAGAGCACTGTGTTCACCGATACACTTTCAGGTAGAGTCAGCCGCGTGTGCTTACAAAACCAGTAAATGGAGGTGAAAGGACTTGAACCCGTATCTCTGTCCTCTGTCCTCTTATACTTCCTGCTCGCTTGGTGACTTTATTTAGCCACATTCAGTGAGTAAGTGATCCCTGAAGACCACAAGTATCCTTCGTCTGGGCCTGTTGACGACAGAAAAGTGTACTTGGTTCTTTGCACACCACCATGTTTGAGGGACATCGGTGTGATCACCGCTGATAGGTGGAGGGACAAATATAAAGGAACACCTATTTCTGGACAGGAGCATTTGGGAAATAAGAGTGTGTAGTGGAGTGAAGTGTTTATTTGAGGGTCCAAACGTCCCTCTTTAGATGGTTATTACTTCTTTACATTCGTGAACATCATAAAAAGCAATGATTTTAAAAGCACAGACGCCTATTATTACAGCAATTCATTTGTTGAGGTGGGAGGAAATGAGAAGGAAGATGCTGCCCCACGAAATCTCTGCCTGAGCACTGCTGTAACAAAACAAAAAGAATTCACAGTGGCTAGATTGGGCTATTTTCTACTGACACTCTCAGGGGACTCAAACAGAATCCATTTGTTTGTTTGTTTCTCAGTTTCACTTGTATAGCGGACCTGTCCCCGCCACTTCAGCTTGTAGTTTGTCTGTGTCCTTGGATCTCAAGTGAGTCTCCAGAAAGGGAGCACGTAGGTGGTCTCGAGTTTTCATCTGTTCTTCTAAACCTGTGTCTTTTTATTGGAGCACTCAAAGCCTGTAATTTTATTCTGATATTTGAGAGCAGTGCTCTTACATCAGTTTGAAATTTTCTTTGTTCTCATTAATATACAATCACATGCAGAACATTATGTTTTCCAGTCTACCCTCTTCAGCAAGTCCCCCCCAAATCCCAGTTACAGTCGCTGTCCGTCAGCATGTACTAAGATGCTGTAGAATCACTACATGTCTTCTCTGTGTTGTAGAGCCCTACCCATGACCCACCGCCCTACACATTAAACATGCTAATCCTAATGCCCCCATTCTTTTTCCCCCCCTTATTACTCCCTTCCCACAAACGCTACCCAGTCCCTTTCTCTTTGGTAACTGTTTGTCCACTCTCGGGTTCTGTGAGTCTGCTGCTGTCTTTTCCTTCAGTTTTTCTTTGTTATCATACTCCACACATGAGTGAAATCATTTGGTACATGTATTTCTCGGCCTGGCCTGTTTGACTGAGCATAATACCCTCTACCTCCATCCACGTTATTGCAAATGATAGGATTTGTTTTCTTCTTATGGCTGCTTACTGCACTTTTTAAACTGGATTTCATTCTTCTTTTTGTTTGTAGTTTCGCTATGTGCTTTCACCATTGTTCTCCTGGTAATGAGCAGTAGCTTTGTGTTAGTCGATATTTACCTATATCGATCTATCTGTCTGTCTATCTATTTATCAATCAATCAATCAACTTTTTGTCTGCCCATCTGTCCTGGTGTACAGAACAGTTAATCACATATCCTATAACACTTTCCTACACTATGCTTCCAAAAATCCTGCAAAGTATCTTGGCTGTAGAGGGAGCACTGGATTCACCGAGAGACTTGCAGGTCGAGACGGCCACGTGTACGTACAAAACCAGGAAATGGTTGTCCCGGGACTTGAACCCTTGTCTCTGTCCTCTGTCCTCTTTCATCTTCTTCTAATTTGCTGTCTGTAATTAGCCACATTCATTGACTAAGTGCTCCCTGAAGACCACAAGTATCATTCCTCAGGGCCTGTTGTTGACAGAAAAGTAAACTTGTTGCTTTGCTCACCACCATGTTTGAAGGACATCAGCGTGATCACCGCCGATAGGACGGAGGGTCAAATAGAAAGGAATACCAATTTCTAGACAGAAACAGTTGGGAGCCAAGAGTGTATTGTGGAGTGACGTGTTTATTTGGGTGTCCAAACTTCCCTCTTTAGGTGGTTATTAGATCTTCTCAGTCGTGAAATCATAAAACCCACTGATTTCTATGGCCCAGGTGCTTATTATTACAGCAACTCAGTTGTTGAGGTGAGAGAAAATGAGAAGTATGTTGCTGCACCACTAAATCTATCGCTGGGAACTGATGAAACCAAACAAAAATAATTCACGGTGGTCAGATAGGGCTATTTTCTGCTGACCGTCTCTGGGGATTCAAACAGAAACCATTTGTTTGATAGTTTGTTTTTCAGATTCACTCGTGTAAGGTACTTGTCCACACACCTACTTGTAGTTTGTCTGTGTCCTTGGATCACAAGTGAGTCTCCTGTAAGTAAGCACGTAGGTGTCTTGAGTTTTTATCCCTTCTTTTAACCCTGTGTCTTTTGTTTGCAGCACTCAGTGCATGAACTTTTATTCTGATGATTCAGAGCTGTATATTCATTGCACTTAAAGAATTTTTTATCATTAATCTACAATCACGTGAAGAACATATTTACTATGCTCCCCCCCTCACCAAGTCCTCCCAAAAAACCTCTTCAGTCGCTGTCTATCAGCGTAATTGAATGCTGTAGATCCCTTCACCATGTCCGCCCCCACAGACCCGTTACAATAATTTTCCATCAGTGAGTAGTAAGATGCTATATGATCTCTACTAGTCTTCTCTGTGTTGTACAGTACTCCCCATGCACACCCGACCCCACGCATTATTCATGCTATTCCCAATTACCACTATTCTATCTAACCACACTTATCCCTCCCTTCAGACTCACCCTGCCTTGTCCTTTTCCCTTTGGTAACTTTTAGTCAACTCTCGGATTCTGTGAGAGTGCTGCTGTTTTTTTCCTTCAGTTTCTCTTTGTTGTTTTACTCCACACATGAGAGAAATCACTTGGTACTTGTCTTTCTCCGCCTGGCCTATTTCTCTGAACGTACTACCGTCTAGCTCCATCCACGTCATTGCCAATGGTAATGTTTGTTTTCTTCTTAAGGCTGCTTACTGCAATTTTAAACTGGATTTCATTCTTCCTTTTTGTTTGTAGATTATCTATGTTATTCACCATTCAACTCCTATTTATGAACAATAGCTTTGTGTCAATCGATATGTATCTGTATCTATCTATCTAACGGTCTGTCTCTCTATTTATGTATCTATGTATGTAAGTATGTATGTATGTATCTATGGATCTATCTTTCTATCTAACTATCTATCTATCTTCCTATCATCTATCTATGATGTCTATCATCTATCGGTCTATGTACCTATCTATCTTTCTTTCATCTGTCGTCTTTCTAACTATCTATCTGTGAATCAATCACCTTTTTGTCTGCCCATCTATCCTACTGTACAGAACAGTTAACAACATATCTTATGTCTCTTTCCTACATTATGCTTCCAGAATTCTTGCAAGGTAGCTAAGCCATAAGGAGAGCACTGTGTTCACCGATACACTTTCAGGTAGAGTCAGCCGCGTGTGCTTACCAAACCAGTAAATGGAGTTGAAAGGACTTGAACCCGTATCTCTGTCCTCTGTACTCTTATACTTCCTGCTCGCTTGGTGACTTTATTTAGCCACATTCAGTGAGTAAGTGATCCCTGAAGACCACAAGTATCCTTCGTCTGGGCCTGTTGACGACAGAAAAGTGTACTTGGTTCTTTGCACACCACCATGTTTGAGGGACATCGGTGTGATCACTGCTGATAGGTGGAGGGACAATCATAAAGGAACACCTGTTTCTGGACAGGAGCTTTTGGGAAATAAGTGTGTTTAGTGGAGTGAACTGTTTATTTGGGGGTCCAAACGTCCCTCTTTAGATGGTTCTTACTTCTTTACATTCGTGAACATCATAAAAAGCAATGATTTTAAAAGCGCAGATGCCTATTATTACAGCAATTCATTTGTTGAGGTGAGAGGAAATGAGAAGGAAGTTGCTGCACCACTAAATCTATGCCTGAGCACTGCTGAAACCAAACAAAAAGAATTCACGGTGGCTAGATAGGGCTATTTTCTACTGACTCTCTCTGGGGTCCAAAACAGAATCCAATTCTTTCTTTGTTTCTCAGTTTCACTTGTGTAGGGTACCTGTCCCCGCCCCTTCAGCTTGTAGTTTGTCTGTGTCCTTGGATCTCAAGAGAGTCTCCAGTAAGGGAGCACGTAGGTTGTCTTGAGTTTTCATCAGTTCTTCTAACCCTTTGTCTTTTGATTGGAGCACTCAAAGGCTGTACTTTTATTCTGATATTTGAGAGCTGTGCTCTTACTGCACTTTGAAATTCTTTTTTTTCTCATTAATATACAATCACATGCAGAAAATTATGTTATTCTGTCTACCCTCTTCACCAGGTCACCCCAAATCCCAGTTACAGCCGCTCTCCGTCAGCATGTACTAAGATGCTGTAGAATCACTACATGTCTTCTCTGTGTTGTACAGCCCTACCCATGACACCCCACCCTACACATTATACATGCTAATCCTAATGCCCCCATTCTTTTTCCCCGCACTTATTACTCCCTTCCCACAAACCCTACCCAGTCCCTTTCTCTTTGGTAACTGTTAGTCCACTCTCGGGTTCTGTGAGTCTGCTGCTGTCTTTTCCTTCAGTTTTTCTTTGTTATCATACTCCACACATGAGTGAAATCATTTGGTACATGTATTTCTCCGCCTGGCCTGTTTGACTGAGCATAATACCCTCTACCACCATCCACATTATTGCAAATGATACGATTGGTTTTCTTCTTATGGCTGCTTACTACACTTTTTAAACTGGATTTCATTCTTCTTTTTTGTTTGTAGTTTCACTATGTGCTTTCACCATTGCTCTTCTGGTTATGAGCAGTAGCTTTGTGTTAGTCGATATGTACCTATACCTATCTATCTGCCTGTCTATCTTTTTATCAATCAATCAATCATCTTTTCGTCTGCCCATCTGTCCTTGTGTACAGAACAGTTAACCACATATCCTATATCACTTTCCTACACTTTGCTTCCAAAAACCTGCAAATGATCTAGGCTGTAGAGAGAGCACTGGGTTCACCGAGACACTGGCAGGACGAGACGACCGCGTGTACCTACAAAACCAGGAAATGGTTGTGCCGGGACTTGAACCCGTGTCTCTGTCCATTGTCCTCTTTCATCTCCTTCTAACTTGCTGTCTGTATTTAGCCACATTCATTGACTAAGTGCTCCCTGAAGACCACAAGTATCATTCCTCTGTGCCTGTTGTCGACAGAAAAGTAAACTTGTTGCTTTGCTCACCCCCATGTTTGAAGGACATCAGCGTGATCACCGCCGATAGGACGGAGGGTCAAATAGAAAGGAACACCAATTTCTAGACAGGAGCAGTTGGGGGCTAACAGTGTATTGTGGAGTGACGTGTTTATTTGAGTGTCCAAACTTCCCTCTTTAGGTGGTGATTAGATTTTCACATTCGTGAACATCATAAAATCCACTGATTTCAAAGGCCCAGATGCTTATTATTACAGCAACTCAGTTGTTGAAGTCAGAGAAAATGAGAAGTATGTTGCTGCACCACTAAATCTATCGCTGGGAACTGCTGAAACCAAACAGAAAGAATTCACGGTGGTCAGATAGGGCTATTTTCTGCTGACTGTCTCTGGGGACACAAACAGAATCCATTTGTTTGATTGTTTGTTTTTCAGTTTCACTCGTGTAGGGTACTTGTCCACACACCTTCGGCTTGTAGTTTGTCTGTGTCCTTGGATCTCAAGTGAGTCTCCTGTAAGTAAGCACGTAGGTGTCTTGAGTTTTTATCCCTTCTTTTTACCTGTGTCTTTTGTTTGCAGCACTCAGTGCATGACCTTTTATTCTGATGATGCAGAGCTGTACACTTATTGCACTTAAAGCATTTTTTTTATCATTAATCTACATTCACGTGAAGAACATTATGTTTACTATGCTCCCCCCTTCACCAAGTCCCCCCGAAAAACCTCTTCAGTCGCTGTCTATCAGCGTAGTTGAATGCTGTGGATCCCTTCACCATGTCCGCCCACAGAGACCCTTTACAGTAATTGTCCATCAGTGAGTAGTAAGATGCTATATGATCTCTACTAGTCTTCTCTGTGTTGTACAGTACTCCCCATGCACACCCGAACCCACGCATTATTCATACTAATCAAAATTACCACTATTCTTTCTCCCCACTCTTATCCCTCCCTTCAGACTCACCCTGCCTAGTCCTTTTCCCTTTGGTAACTTTTAGTCAACTCTCGGATTCTGTGAGAATGCTGCTGTTTTTTTCCTTCAGTTTCTCTTTTCTGTTATGCTCCACATATGAGTGAAATAACTTGGTACTTGTCTTTCTCCGCCTGGCCTATTTCTCTGAACGTACTACCATCTAGCTCCATCCACGTCATTGCAAATGGTTATGTTTGTTTTCTTCTAAAGGCTGCTTACTGCAATTTTAAACTGGATTTCATTCTTCCTTTTTGTTTGTAGATGAGCTATGTTATTCACCATTCAACTCCTATTTATGAACAATAGCTTTGTGTCAATCAATATGTATCTGTATCTATCAATCTAACAGTCTGTCTATCTATGTATCTATGTATGTAAGTATGTATGTATGTATCTATGGATCTATCTTTCTATATATCTATCTATCTTCCTATCATCTACCTATGATGTCTATCATCTGTCGGTCTATGTACCTATCTATCTTTCTTTCATCTGTCATCTGTCTACCTATCTATCTATGAATCAATCACCTTTTTGTCTGCCCATCTATCCTTCTGTACAGAACAGTTAACAACATAGCCTATATCTCTTTCCTACATTATGCTTCCAGAAATCTTGCAAGGTAACTAAGACATAAGGAGAGCACTGTGTTCACCGATACACTTTCAGGTAGAGTCAGCCGCGTGTGCTTACAAAACCAGTAATTGGAGGTGAAAGGACTTGAACCCGTATCTCTGTCCTCTGTCCTCTTATACTTCCTGCTCGCTTGGTGACTTTATTTAGCTACATTCCGTGAGTAAGTGATCCCTAAAGACCACAAGTATCCTTCGTCTGGGCCTGTTGTCGACAGAAAAGTGTACTTGGTTCTTTGCACACCACCATGTTTGAGGGACATCGGTGTGATCACTGGCGATAGGTGGAGGGACAAATATAAAGGAACACCTTTTTCTAGACAGGAGCATTTGGGAAATAAGAGTGTGTAGTGGAGTGAATTTTTAATTTGAGCGTCCAAACCTCTCTCTTTAGATGGTTATTACTTCTTTACATTCATGAACATCATAAAAAGCAATGATTTTAAAAGCGCAGACCCATATTTTTACAGCAATTCAGTTGTTGAGGTGAGAGAAAATGAGAAGGACTTTGCTGCAGCACTAAATCTATGGCTGGGCATTGCTGAAAGCAAATAAAAAGAATTCACGTTGGCCAGATGGGGCTATTTTCTACTGACTGTCTCTGGGGACTCAAACAGAATCCATTTGTGTGTTTGTTTGTTTCTCAGTTTCACTTGTGTAGGGTACCTGTGACCGCCTCTTCGGCTTGTAGTTTGTCTGTGTCTTTGGATCTCAATTGGGTCTCCTTTAAGGGAGCACGTAGGTGGTCTTGAGAGAAACATAGCTTTGATTTGTATGATGCTTTCCCATCTACCTAAATACCTATCTCTTTTTCTGTCTATGTAATCTATCTGCCTATCTATCTATCTGTCATCTCTCTATGATCTATCATCTATCTACTATCATCTGTGTATCTATCTAATTAATCTATCATCTATATGTATGTATATCAATCCAGTCTATGTATCAATCATCTGTCTATGTATCTGTTTTCTCTCTTTTGTCAGCGTTCTGTTACTAGGTGCACTTTGATTCCTTTGTGTCCTACTCAGTCTCAATTTTTTGTGTTTGTTTAATTGAGTTAGCTGTGTGTTTGTGTCTTGAGAGGAGTGGCCTTTGGTGGGAACTTCTCCTACGTAGGTTGCAAGAGTCTGCTGGGTGTTGATGGTGTGCTTGGCGGGCTGGGCTCTTTGACAGAGCCCTCCGTCTGCTCTGCCCCTGGGCCTTTCCTGCTGTTGCGCCTGCGTGAGCTGCGGGGCATATCCGAGGCCCCACGCTGGGAGCACCCTGGCTGGAATGCGGGTTCTTTTGCAGGTGCATGAACAGTAGTAGGATTTTTTCCCTGTGCACCAATGTCACCTCCATGGCCCTGCTTGGTGGCCAGTCTCCAGAGAGCATGCGTGTAGTCCCTGATTAAGGGAACTGCCTTTTGGTGATATGCGGGTCTCCTGTGGGCCAGTTTCCCATGGCCTTGCTATGGTGGCAGGCCAGCTAGCTTGTGGGGGAAACTGCTCCCCTCTGCTGTCAAGGTGGAGGTGGAGTTTCAGTGCATTTAGGCATTTAGATGTGAGTGAGGTCTATCTGAAATGGAATAGTAGCATTGAGAGCTATGTTTCCGTTCGTATGAAAAGGCACTGAGCATAAAGAGTTGGGTGATGGTGGCAGGAATTTTTGAATGTCTATGTTCCCGCACTTATTTATTTTCTGTTGAGGGAGGTGATTCCGAAATTACTTTTTAATCACGGATCAAGGTGGTGCATAAGGTCATCCCACGTCAGCCATGGTGAGATGAAGTGGTGTAGTAGAATTAAATCCTGTACACCTTGGCCTGATACATAGGGGACACACCAAAGGCACTCTTTGCTGCTCTCCTATCCTGGCTTATTAACATAACTAACTTGATGGTTCAGTGTGGTCCCAGCAACATTTCCAGCAAGATCTTTCTAAAATTGCATAGAAACACTTGGCAAAGATATCCCCAGAGGCTAGTGGAAAATTTTACTCTTTGTGGTCATAGTTTACAAGATGTTTGCCGTATCCTGCATTCCTTTGTTACTTTGAGTCTCCTGTGATTTTAGACCGATTGGGGCAGTGGTGTACACACGCACATGCACACGCACAGACACACACACACGGCTGAGAATTAACAGAGACCCCAGTTATCGGAAAATGCAGCCCACAATTTAAAAAAGAAACGTACATAAATTGTGCTCCTGGTGATCCCCCCATCGGGAGCAGACTTCAAAGTGCAGACATGTTTGGACACAGATAACTATGCAGACACCTAAGCACAGATATCAATGCGTAGTCTCTTTCCATCTATTGTTTATGTGCGTCTCTGTTTACCTACATATCTATGTTAGTCTACTCAAGCTGATAAACAGGGTGTCATTGAGTGGGGGCTTAATCCATAGACACTGATTTCTCCCAATTCTGAGGGTAGAAGTCCAAGACCAAGGCAGGTTCAGTTCCTTGTGAGGTCCCTTCTCCTGGCTTGCATACGGCCGCATCCCTGCTGTGTCCTCACAGGGTCGAGGGAGAAAGCTCTGTCCTCTGTTCCACTTAATAGCACTGTTTGCATAATGGCAGCTCCACCCACACCCTCATGATATCTTCCAAACCTAATTACCTCCAAATGCCCCACCTCCCAATACGATTACAGAGTTGTTTTGGGCTTCAACCCTGACTCAGTTCAAATATGAAATTGTGTGAGTGTGTGTGTGTGTGTGGTGGCAACAATGGGTTAGGAGGAGGTGAATATGGTGAGGTGAGGGCCCAAAAATTCAGTTCATAACTCTGTATCTATCTATCATCTAACTGTCTAATCTAACCTACCTATATCATCTATCCTATCGAGTCTAACATCTGTCATCTGTATATATCTTATCTATCTTTCATCTCTGTCAATCTATTCGTCTAATCTCTGAATATCTATCATCTATCTAATGTATCTATTTGTAATCTATCATATACCAACTGTCATCTATCTGTCATCTACCTGTTGTCATCTTTTTGTCTAGTCATCTATCCTTATGTACAGAAGAGTGTAAGATAAATTCTAGCTGAAATAAGCAGGTGAAGAGAGGAAATAAAGTGCCCGGTATCTTATTTGAACGCAAATACCAGGGCGAGATATCCCCAGTCTATAGGAATGGAGGCTGGGGAATTCACACTTAAGTAGACAGGAAGTGAGATTTTAAAGAAGGTAGGGGGAGGCAGAGCTTAGATTTACAGCAGCACGAGGATTGGCTAGCAAATGGCATATTTTTCAGATTGTGAGGGGCAACTGCCAAGAAATTTGGCATATCAGCAGTGTCCCATATGGGAGGGTTCAGCAGCCAGAGACATTGTCACATCATTACTCTCCGACGTACTCGCTCCTTCCATCAGTGCCCCCAAACTTACAAACAGTTAACAACATGGCTATGTAACATGACTATCTATCTACCTACCTACCTATCTATCTATCTATCTATCTATCTATCTATCTATCTATCTATCTATCTATATATCTATCTATCTATCTATCATCTATCTATCTATGTATTCTATGTATCTATCTATCATCTATCTATTCTATCTATCTATACCTATCATCTATCCTATCTAATATGTCATCCATCTATCTGTCTGTCCGTCCTCTCTATCATCATCTTTTTGTCTACCCATCTATCCTTATGCACAGAACAGTTCACACGTTGGCTTATATGTCATTTCCCTACTTATGTTTCCAAAAGCCTGCAAGGTAACTAGGCCCTAGAGACAGACTGCACTGGGTTCACCGAGACATTTGCACATCGAGTCAACAGCGTTCAACAACAAAATTAGTTAATATTGGTGCGATGACTTCAACCCATATCTCTGTCCCCGGTCCTCTTTGCCCTTCTTACTGACAGTATTCTAGCCACATTTGTTGACTGACTGCTCCCTGAAGACCACAAGCATCCTTACTCTTGGCTTTTTCAGTAATTTATCCCATTGTATGGAATGCTTTTCCCTCAGATACCTGGTTCTGTCACCTCCTGCTACTCTGTTCAAGTCCCACCTCCCTGGTGAGATTTACCCTGTCCACTGTTTATTTTGAAAGTCCTGCTTCTCTATGCCTATAATCTCATTCCTCCTTATCCTGCTTTTTATTCTTCATAGTGTTTGTTACTGGCTAAGCTACCGGAAAACTTACAGATTTTCATTGTCTCTTTCCTCCCCTCCAACTAGAACGTGGTCTTCACAGGTTAGGATTTCTGCGTGTATTAAGTCTGGAGGAGACCCTGCAGACTCTAGGGTCAGCGAGAAGGGGGCACAGTTGTAACTCAATGTGGTTTGACATGTTAGCAGTTTAGGTTAGAGTCAGGCCAGGCAGTCATTAAGGAGGACATTTTTTGATATTACTAAGCTACTTCATAAATTCTAAGTAAGCTTAAATTTTCAATAATCACACAGCAGGCAGAAGTACTTCCTTCTGTCGTTCCTCCAGACTCGAGGACCTGGATGCGAAATCCCTAATCTCGTGGGGAAGTGGGAATGTGTGAGGATGATCAGCCAAAGTCTTAAGTTACATAAGGCACACACATACAGAATTAAACATGTTTAAAAATAAAATGATGAGTTGTTTCCTCTGTCACAGCAGGGATTCCCCAGCCTCCAGTGAGCTCAGAGCAGTGCAGTGGGAGAGGAGAGGGAAGGGGCCACATAAGCCAACCCAGTCTCCTTCCTGTGGACTTGCCTCCTCCTGGGTTGTCATCCATTAAACGCTCAACATGCAGACCTCGCGGTGAGCATGCACAGTCATAAAATGCAGCTACTTCCACATCCCAGTCACTGGGGCATGGAACACGTTGCATAGTTAAGTGTGGCTCAGAACATTATCACTCATTTATGTGTGTTCTTCCTCTGTCGCATAGTCAAAGAGTAAACAGAGCAGAGGCAAACTAGCAAGAGCAGGGTTTAGTGTGAATATATAATATACACACATATTGTGGGAAAGATTTTGTTAAATGGATAGGAGGACATAGGCCATGTCTGGAGCTGGGGGAGACCGGTAGGTGCCATTGGCAAGGGCTGAGGCATGTCCACCGGGTCGGAAGCCGAGTTAGGTGAAGATCTGAGGCGGTCGGCTGTGCCTCGCATAGCATCGTATGAGTCCTGGGCTGAATGGAGGATGACCGCCCGCGCTGTGGGTGTCTGAGGCACGCAGATTGCCGGCAGTGGTGCCGCCCACGGCCTCCTGAGGGGCCGGGGGTGACCAGAAGTATACGGCCATCGAGGGTTGTGTCGTGTCCATCGGCTCGACTCGAGCATCATTGGCAGCCTTCGGACCGTCGGTGGTACTGCCCACGACCTCGTGTGGGGCCGGGGGGACTGCAAGATCACGGCCAGCCAGGGCGGCGTCATTTCCATTGGTTCGTCATGAGCATCAGCGTCTGCCTTATGTCCGGCGCTTGTACAGCCCATGGCCTTGTCTGGGGCCAGGGGTCAATTTTAGGTGCCTTTTCCGAGGTTGGTGGTGTGCCCATCGGGTCATCGTCTGACTTGGCGGTAGGGCCATTGCCGTCGTCTGTGCCTCCCATGGCATAGTTTGGGTCCAAGTGAGACAGGACGATGACCGCCTGCGTGGTGGTTGTCTGAGGTGCGCAGGAGGCTGGCAGTGGTGAATCAAACATCCTGATGTGGGGCCCGGTGGGGACTGGAAGATGATGGCAAACGACGGTGGCGTGTCCATTGGCTCGTCTTGACAGTCAGAGTGAAACTTCGTGCTGGTGCATGTTCTGCCCGTTGCGTCATCTGGGCCCCGGGGTGAAGAGCAGTTGCAATTCCCTATGCCGGTGGCATGCCCATTGTGTCCTAGTACGGCTTGGTGGTAGGTCCTCAGCCGTCGTCTCTGCCTCCCATGGCATCATGTGGGGCCAGTGGAGATAGGATGAAAACTGCCCGCTTGGTGGGTGTCTGAGGTGCACAGGAGGCCGGCGGTGCTGCTGCCCACAGACTTGTGTGGGGCTGGTGGGTGACCGGAAGATGACGGCCATCAAGGGGTGTGTCATGTCCCATCGGCTCGTCTTGAGCATCAGCATCAGCCTTCGGGCCGGCACTTGTGCTGACATGCGCCTTGTCTGGGGCCGGTGGGCAGTTATAGATGCCTTGACCGAGGGCGTTGGCGTGCCCATTGGTCCGAGTCTGACTTACGTGTAGGGCCGAGGCCATCGTCTGTGCCTCTCACGGCATCGTATGGGGCCATGGGAGACCAGACGATGACCGCCCATGTTGTGGTTGTGTAAGGTGCACAGGAGGCCAGTGGTCATGCTGCCCACAGCCTCGTGTGGGGCTGGGGGGACTGGAAGATGACAGCTATCGAGGGGGCTGTCGTATCCCATCGGCTTATCTTGAGCGTCAGCGTCAGCCTTTGGGCCGGCACTTGTTCTTCCCTGTGCCTTGTCTGGGGCCGGGGGCAGTTGTAGGTGCCTTTCCCGAGGGCGGTAGCGTAGAACATCGGGTCCGAGGCTGATTTACAGCTAGGGCTTAGGCCGTCATCTGTGCCTTCCATGGCATCGTATGGGTCCAGAGGAGACCAGACAAAGACTGCCCACGTGATGGGTGCCTGGGTTGCACAGAAGTCCGGCAGTGGTACTGCCCATGGGCACATGCGTGGACGGAGGACACCAGAAGGTGACGGCCATCGAGGGTGGTGTCCTGTCCATGGGCTCATCTCGAGCGTCATTGTCGGCCCTCGGGTCGAAGGTGGTGCTTCCCATGGCATCGTACGGGGCCGGGTGGACCGGAAGATGATGGCGAGCAATGGTGGCGTCGGGTCCATCGGCTCGTCCTGAGCATCAGAGCCATCCATCGGGCCGGTGCTTGTGCTGCCCAATTACTATTCTGTTGGTTGACTCTGGATGGTGATGTTGCACAGGCAGGACAACTCGAGGCGGGCTGGTAGTGGTGCCTGTGTGCCCTGCAGAGGAGGAGCTCGTCTGGGTGGTCTCTTTCCAGCCGTCTGCTGGGAGCCCAGGATGATCCAGAGGCCCGGACTGCTCCCCAAGGAAGTGGGAAGTCTGCTGGGAAATGTGGGAGAAGCCAGCTGCTAAAGGCACAGTATCCCGGTGGAACAGCCTGTGACCAGGTCAGTGGGCAGGTGCAGGGTGCTCCCTGGCAGGAGGGGTGTAGGGCAGCGCCCAGGGAAAGGGAAGGACCGGCGGGCAAATAAGGTGGTGCTGGAGAGGCAGCGGGCGGTGAGGGGCACAAACCTTAGGAAGGAGGAAAGAGGCTACACAGAAAAATGGGTTGTGGTGTGCGTCAAATGATCCGAGGAAAGGGTCTGAAGTTAGGGAGAGGGTCTCCTTTGCCACTACCTCAATCTCAGGCCAAGCATGCACTGAGATGCCCAGCTAGGGCGAGCCTGGTATGTATGTCACCAGGGGACACATCACAAAGCGGCCTGGGCCTCTGTAACGTCACCCAGGAACCGCATCACTACGCGCCAATTGCCATAAGCACACCGACCCCACCCAGAGGTGACGATGGGCCAAGGACATGGCACGGCCCCAAGGACAACCCCAGTAGAATCACTAGCCCCTGGGACTGCACGCTGAGAGCCGTATAGGTGTTTGGTCCAATGACGCCACCTTGCGGACCGTCGAGGGTTGCAGTGCCCGCGTCTGTCAGAGCTCAGCCTGCACGGGTGCCCACTCTGCATGGGCTTGGCACCCGGAGTGCTGCGGGCGTCAAGTGCCTTGCACTCCTGACTCCTGCGAACCCGGAGGCCAGGGCCTGCTCACAGCCCAGCGTGGAGCCACCCAGAAGCTGCCGGGTGCACAGCCAGCCCTTTCCCGGACTTCCCAGCTTCTCTGGGACACCTGGAGCCAGGCATGCCTTCTCGGCCATGGCCAGCCAGGTGGCTGACTTCTGAGGAGGGCGCAGACCCCATGACTTGCCTTTCTAGCTAGCGCGAAGGTTCTTCATTTGCTTCTCACAGAAAGCGTAGGTCGGGGACCACCAGGTCTCAGCATAGCCACATCCCGCATTCTGACTGGGCTCGGCCGCCCAGATTTTCTTTCTGATCTAGTTTTGGGGGCCTGGGTCTCATATGTGAATAACACAACACAGTAAACTGGGAAACACTTTTTTTTTTAAAATGCTTCTCCTTTAGACTCCTGGTCTTGATGGCACTGCCATTCGTGCCCATCAGCCAAGCTGGAAGCTTGTGGGGCAACCTCGCCTCCTCTCAACAGGCAGCCTGTCCATTTTGATCCTGACTGTTCATCCTTTATATTATAAATTGTGAAGCTCGTGTCCTGTGTCAGTAACCCTGCTTCTAGTTTCTCAGGTCTTTCCTGGTGGACCTAGGCCCTGCTTGCTCACTGCTTCACTGTGGAAGCACTGACATTGTTACAGAATAAAATGTGAAATTTTCCAGCCCAAACTCACGGTCTGGCCTTCACTTTGTCTACATCTCCTTCCCTATGAGCCAAGCTCCCTGCTCCTTGAAAAGATCCTGTCTCATGTCTTTTCATCTCTGAATTATTTCCTCTTGGGATTCCGACCTTCTGCCTCTAGTTTTTAAGGCATTTCACCACAGCAGAAGAACATGGATCGTTGAAGTCCCATCTCTCTAGTCACCTCCCGTTGGAGGCTTCCCGTGCACACTCAATTATTCGTGCCCTCCTCTCCCTTCTCCGTACTTGGTGAGAATCTCTGTTATCAAATGCGAGTGTGTTAGCTCGTGCACATCACTCTTCGAGTCACAGTATCTGTTGAAGAATGGTGTCAGTGAATGACTGGACTCAGCTTCATAGCTCAGCTACCCGTTCATTGGTACCTAAAGCCACTTGCTCCTCTGCCAACCTTTCGTTATGTTCCAAACCGTGCGGAACATAAATGCGGGCGAGATGCCAACGACGACTCCTCAGTCCCCACTGTGTATGCCTCCGGGTGCTTAGGGAGAGGCCCAGCGAGCTTCGCAAACAACCTTATCTATAATGGCGATGAGGGCAGAGTGTGTTTGGCATGTCCCAGCTGCTGCTGCTGTGATGACTCCTCTCTCTGGCCCAGTGACGTAAGATTTCAGATCCCTTCTTGTTCTCTGCCTGTGCTGTCTCCATAGTGGTGTAGTTTTGTTGTATGGGGGCGGCTGCTTTCGTGTCTCTGAAGGAATTAAGTAAGGGTCTCAGAAGTCCCTTTTGTCAGTTTTCATTGTACTGTACCATCTTCTATTTCTACGTCTTTGGGTTTTCTCCCGCTGCTAGTGCTTTTCCTCTGGGAGGACCTGTACCACAAGCCTGTGGTAGAGAGAAGAGTTAACTTGGCGCTTTGCTCACCACCATGTTTGAGGGACATCGGCGTCACCACTGATAGGAGGAGGGCCAGGTGAAAAGGAACACCGAGTTCTAGATGGCAGCAATTGGGAGCAAAGAGTGTGTTGTGGAGTGACGTGTTCGTTTGAGCATCCAAACATCCCTCTGTATCTGGTTATTGCTTCTTACCATTCGTAAACATCATAAAATCCATTGATTTCAAAAGGTCAGTCGCATATTATTACAACAACTCAGTTGTTGAGGTGAGAAAAAATGAGAAGGGACTCACTGTACCACTGAATCTATGACTGGGCACTTCCAAAACCGAACAGAAAGCATCCACGGTGACGGGAAGGGCTATTTTCCACTGACTGTCTCTCTGGACACTAAAACAGAATCACTTTTTTTTGTGTGTGTGTCTGTAATGTACAATTACATGAGCAACATTATGTTTACTAGACTCCCCCTCCTCTCCCCTCCCCCCCATAATAAAGTCCGCTCCCCTCATACCTTTAAAGTCGCTGTCCGTCAATGTAGTAAGATGCCATAGAATCACTACCTGTCTTCTGTGTGTTATACTGCTATCACCGTGGACCCCACCCCCTACAATATGTGTGCAGATCGTAATGCCCCCTATACCTCCTTATCCCTCCATTACCACCCATCCTCCCAGGTCCCTTTCCCTTTGGTACCTGTTAGTCTATTCTTTGGTTCTGTGAGTCTGCTGCTGTTTTGTTCCTTCCCGTTTTTGCTTTGTTCCATTACCTCACAGAGGTGTGAAATCCTAGGATACTTGTCTTTCTCCACCTGGCTTATTTCACTGAGCATAACACTTTCTAGCTCCTTCGGTGTTGTGGCAAATGGTGGTAGGATTTGTTTTCTTCCTATGGCTGACTGATATTCCATAGAGTGTATGTACGACCACTTCTTTATCCATTCATCTCATGATGGACACTTAGGTTGCTTCCATTTCTTGGGTATTGTAAATGGTGCTGCGATCAACATAAGGGTGCATCTGTCTCTTTCAAACTGGGCTCCTGCACACCTAGGGTAAATTCCTAGGAGAGGAATTCCTGGGTCAAATGTTATTTCTGTTCTTTGGTTTTTTTTGGGAACCTCCATACTGCTTTCCACAATGTTTGAGGTGACTGACATTCCCACCAGCAGTATAGGAGGGTTCCCCTATCTCCACACCTTTGTCGACATCTGTTGTCTGTCTTTTGGGTGGTGGCCATCCTTACTGGTGTGAGGTGATACCCCACTGTGGATTAATGTGCATTTCTCTGATAGTTAGCGATGTGGAGCATCTTTTCATGTGCCTGCTGGCCACCTGAAATTGCTTCTGTGGAGTAGTGTTTGTTCATATCCTCTGCCCATTTTGTAATTGCATTCGTTTGCTTTTTGTGTGTTGAAGTTCGTGAGCTCTTGACACATGTTTTGGATGGCAACGCCTTATCAAATGTCTCATCAGTGAATATATTCTCTAATACTGAAGGATGACTTTTGGTTTACTGATGGTGGTCAAAAAGAATCTTACTAAACCCCCTACCACTTCATTCCAAATCTGACTAATTATTCCTTGTTTGAAGAACACCAACAAGCCGATAAAATTGGAATGAAGAGCAGAAGCTGTGATGCAGGAACATCTAACGTAAAACTGAGAGGTGAGGTGGTGTGGAGACTGGTAGGCTGTATCTTACCATGTGCTGCTTTCAAGAGTCATAGGGAAAAAAGATTCCCGAGGAAATGAACCCGGGTGTTGACGTCACCTGGTATCAGTGGTGCCACATAGCCTCTAGCAATTGATGGGAAGTCTAGCATGCGGCACTGTTGTCTTTCCTGCGGAGTTAGACGTGTGGCGACCCCATTTGCAGTTCAGTCAGAGCCCTTGTTTGACTGTTCTGGCACCGGCCGGGGTGGACCTGAGAGCTCTGCCTTTCCTGCTGGGCCTCAGCAGCGTTCCAGGGAGATAGAGAGAGAGAGAGAGAATTGCGTTCGAGGGAGAGGGACACTTTTATTTTCTGTTGCTACCTGAGCATGCTCCTGATGTTTATTTTGAGATCTCTTTCTCAGGAAGATTGTTTTGAGTCCAGTTAACAGGTTCCTTTGAAGGTTCATATTTGTAGGGGGTGCACTCTAGCTCCCAGAAGCTTTATTCTCTTTAGATTCTCAGCCCTTGCAGTGATGACAGGGGTCCCAGGGGAGCGGTGCCGGTGCCCAAACCCGCCGGGATGAAAGAGGTTTTTCCTGCTTCCTGACCGCAGTGCCCATCTCCACTGCCAGGGCCAGTTTGCGGAGCACGCAGGGAGAAACTGCCGTAGGTGGAGGCGGCCGTTTTGCAGGCCGGTGCTGGCTTGGAAGCAGGCCGTGTAATAGTCACAGCACGGTAAGGGGCCTCGGAGCTGCGCGGCCAGCCAGGAGGATGGAGCGCCCGGAGCTCCTGAAAGCTCCCACACCTGCCGGCCAGAGTGCACCTGGGCAGTTTGTCGCAAATGTCCTTTCTCCCGAGAGGCAAGCACTGTGGAAGCCTTCCCCCTTTAGCAGTTCTGTCGCTGTTTTGAAGTCTCTCAGACTGTCCGCCTTTCTTTTGTCACACATCAGCCGGATGTGGATCCCTGTGTTGTCCCACAAGTTCCTGGAATCTCAAGTCTCTCGAAGTCTTCTGCCTGTCTTTGCTTTCCAACCCCACCGATCGTCCAGAGGGCTGCACTTGTAATGGTAGGTTCGTGCTCCAGAGCACATCTCCAGGGCTGTACGTCACACTTCTCCTTGAGGTGACAGCCTGCCACAGCAGCGTGCTTCCCTGCTGCTCTTCCAGGATTTGGTGTAGTTGTTCTATTTCCATATAGTACATATGTATGTGGTTTTGGTTTTGGGAGGAGGTTTCCACATCCCCTCGCACGTGAGCCACGTTCTTTAATACCATCAGCACATATTTTTTCTTTTTTTTTCAGTTCCACTTGTCTAGGGTTCCTGTTCCCAACCCCTCAACTTGTAGCTATTCTTCATCCTTGGATCTCAAGTGAGTTTCCTGTAAGGGAGCAAGTAGGTGGTCTAGAGTTTTCATCCCTTCTTTTAACCCTGTGTCTTTTGATTGGAGCACTCAAAGCCTGTCATTTTTTTTCTGACAATTGAGAGCTGTGTCCTTACTGTACTTAAAAAATTGTTTTGTTATCATTAATCTACAATCACGCAAAGACCATTATGATCACCAAGTACACCAAGCCCCCCCCAAAAACCCTGTTACCGTTGCTTTCCATCAGCGTAGTTTGATGCTGTAGACCCCATCACCATGTTCCCCCCCACAACCCGTTACAGTCGTTGTCCATCAGCATGTTGTAAGATGCTGTAGAATCACTACTTGTCTTCTCTGTGTTGTACAGCCCTCCCCATGCTCCCCCCACCCCACACATTATACGTGCTAGTCCTAATGCCCTCTTTCTTTCTCCCCGCCCTTATCCCTCCTTTCCCACCCACCCTGTCCAGTGCCTTTTCCTTTGGTAACTGTTAGTCCACTCTCAGCTTCTGTGAGTCTCCTGCTATTTATTTCCTTCAGTTTTTCTTTGTTTTTATACCCCACACATGAGTGAAATTATTTGGTACTTGTCTTTCTCCGCCTGCCCTATTTCACTGAGCATTATACCATCTAGCTCCATCCACGTTGTTGCATATGGTAGGATTTGTTTTCTTCTTACGGCTGCTTACTGAACTTTTTAAACTGGATTTCTGTCTTCTCTTTTGTCTGTAGTTTTGCTATATGCTTTCACCATTGCTCTCCTGGATATGAGCAATAGCTTTTTGTTAATTGATATGTACCTATAAATATCCACCTGTCTATCTATCTATTTATCTACTTACCTATCTATCTATCTATCTATCTATCTATCTATCTATCTATCTATCTATCTATCTATCTATCTATCTATCTGTCAATCAATCATCTTTTTGTCTGCCTACCTGTCTTTGTGTACAGAACAGTTGACCACATAGCCTATGTCACTTCCCTACGTTATGCTTCCAAAAATCTTACAATTATCTAGGCCGTACAGAGAGGACTGGGTTCTCCGTGACTTGCAGGTCGAGTCAGCCATGTGTACCTACAGAACCAGGAAATGGTGGTGCAGGGACTTGAACCCGTATCTCTGTCCTCTGTCCTCTTTTACCTCCTTCTCGCTTGCTGACTGTATTTAGCCACCTTCATTGACTAAGTGCTCCCTGGATACCACATGTATCCTTTCTCTGGGCCTGTTGTCCGCAGGAAAGTAAACTTGGTTTTTTGCTCACCACCATGTTTGAGGGACAACTGGATGATCACCGCTGATAGGAAGAGGGACATATTAAAATATACACCAACTTCTAGACAAGAGAATTTGGGAGCAAAGAGTGTGTTGTGGTGTGACATGTTTAGTTGAGTGTCCAAACTTCCCTCTGTATGTGGTTATTACATCTTTACATTCTTGAACATCATAAAACCCACTGATTTTAAATGCCCAGATGCATATAATCATAGCAATTCAGTTGTTGAGGTGAGAAAAAATGAGAAGGACGTTGCTGTACCACTAAATCTATGGCTGGGCCCTGCTAAAACCAAACAAAAAGAATACACGGTGGCTCGGTACGGCTATTTTCTACTGACTGTCTCTGGGGACTAAAACAGAATTCATTTGTTTGTTTGTTTCTCAGTTTCACTTCTGTAGGGTACCTGTCCTCGCCCCTTCGCCTTGTAGTTTTTCTGTGTCCTTGGATCTCAAGTGAGTCTCCTGAAAGGGAGCACGTAGATGGTATTGATTGAAAGATAGCTTTGTTAGGTATGATGATTTCCTATCTACCTACCTACCTACCTATCTCTTTATCTATCTATGTAATCTATCTCCCTGTTATCTATCTGTCTTCTATCTACCTATGATCTATCATATATCTACTATCAACTGTATATCTATCTAATTAATCTATCTTCTATACATATGTATATCAATCCAATTTATGTATCAATCATCTGTCTGTGTATCTGTTTTCTCACTTTTGTCAACGTTCAGTCACTAGGTAAACTTTGATTCCTCTGTGTCCTTCTCAGTCTCAATTCCTTGTGTTTGTTTATGTGAGTTAGCTGTGTGTTTGGGTCTTGAGAGGAGTGGTCTTCGGTGGGATCTTCTCCTGCGTAGGTTGCACGAATTTCCTGGGTGTGGATGGTGTGGTTGGCGCACTGGGGTCTTGAACCTGTGCTGGCCAGGGCCCTCCAGCTGCTCTGCCCCAGGGCCGTTCCTGCTGTGGTGGCTGCATGAGCTGTGGGGCATATCCGAGGCCCCACACAAGGAGCACCCTGGCTGTACTGTGTGGTCCGAGGCAGGTGCTTGCCCAGTAGTAGTTATTTTTGCCTGTGCACCGATGTCACCTCGGCAGCCCTGTTTGGTGGTCCATCTCCACAGAGCCTGCGTGTAGTCACTGGTTAAGGGAACTGCCTTTTGGTGACACGCGGGGCTCTTGTGAGCCAGTGGCCCATGTGCTTGCTGTGGTGGTAGGCCAGCTACCTTGTGGGGAAACTGATCCCCTCGGCTGTCAAGGTGGAGGTGGAGTTTCAGTGCATTTAGGCATTTAGATGTTAGTGCGGTCTGTCTGAAATGCAATAGTAGCGTTGATAACTATGTTTCCGTTCGTATGTAAATGGTGCTGAGCATAAAGAGTTGGGTGTTGGTGGCAGGAATTCTAGGAATGTTTATGTCCCCACACTTATTTATTTTCTGTTAAGGGAGGTGATTCTGAAGAAACTTTTTACTCACGGATGGACGTGGTGCATAGGTCATCCCATGTCAGCTAAGGTGAGATGAATTGGTTTAGTAGAATTAAAGCCTGTACACCTTGGCCTGATACATAGGAGACACACCGTTTGTGCTCTTTGATGTTCTCCTCTTCTGGCTTATTACCTTAACTAACTTGATGTTTCAGAGTGGACCCAGCATCATTTCCAGCAAGATCTTTCTAAAATTGCATAGAAACACTTGGCAAAGATACCCCGAGAGGTTAGTGGAAAATTTTACACTTTCTGGTCATAATTTGCAAGATGTTTGCCCTATCCTGTGTTCCTTTGTAACTTTTGTATCTACTGTGATTGTAGACCGATCGTGGCCGTGGTGTACACACACACACGCACACGCACAGACACACACACATGGCTGAGAGTTAATGGAATCCAAAGTTAGCGGAAACTGCAGCCGACACTTTAAAAAAGAAACGAGCATAAGTTGTGCTCCTGGTGTTCCCCCCATAGGGAGCAGACTTCAAAGTGCAGAGGTGGTTGGACACAGATACCTATGCAAACAGCTAAGAAAATATATGTCTGCGTAGGCTCTCTCCATCCATCATCTAAGTGCGTCTCTGTTTACGTGCATATCTATGTTTGTCTACTCGAGCTGATAACCTAAGTGTCATTGAGTGGGTACTTCATCCATAGACACTGATTTCTCGCCATTCTGGAAGCAGAAGTCTAAGACCAAGACAGGTTCAGTTCCTGGTGAGGTCCCTTTTCTGGCTTGCATACGTCCACATCCCTACTGTGTCCACACAGGGTCGAGGGAGAAAGCACTGTCCTCTGTTCTTCTTAATAGCACTGATCGCATAATGGCAGCTCCACCCACACCCTCATGATCTCTTCCAAACCTAATTACCTCCAAAGGCCCGACCTCAAAATAACATGACAGTGGGAGTTAGGGCTTCAACCCTGACTTAGTTCAAATGTGAACTTGTGTGTGTTTGTGTGTGTGTGTGTGTGTGTGTGTGTGTGTGTGTGTGTGTGGTGGCGGCGGGGGATTAGGAGGAGCGGAAGATGGTGAGGTGAGAGCCCAAAAATTCAGTTCATAACACTGTATCTATCTATCGTCTATCTGTCTAATCTAAGCTACCTATATCATGTATCCTATCTAGTCTATCATCCATCATCTATATTTACCTTATCTATCTGTCATCTCTGTTAATCTATTCGTCTAATCTATGAATATCTATTATCTATCTAATGTATCTTCTTCTAATGTATCACCTATCACCTGTCATCTTTCTGTCATCTACCTGTCGTCATCTTTTTGTCTACCCATCTATCCTTATTTACAGAACAGTGTAAGATAAATATTTGCTAAAATAAGCACGTGAAGAGAGGCAACAATGGGCCCGGTAGATTATTTGAACGCAAATACCCGGGCGAGATTTCCCCAGTCTATAAAAATGGAGGCTGGGGAATTCACACTTAAGTAGACAGGCAGCGAGCTTTTAGAGAAGGTAAGTGGAGGCAGAGCATAGATTTAGAGCACGAGGATTGGATTTCCCAAGGCGTATTTATCAGTTTCGGAGGGGGCAACAGCAAAGAACTTCGGCACATCATCAGTGTCCCATGTGGGAGGGGGCAGCAGCCAGAGATATAGGCACATCATCAGTGTCCGAGTCCGACGTGCTCGCTCCTCCCTTCAGTGGCTGTAGCCTTACAAACTGTTAACAACATGACTATCTAAAATAGCTGGCTATCTATCTATCTATCAATCTATCTATCTATCTATCAATCTATCTATCTATCTATCTATCTATCTATCTATCTATCTATCTATCTATCTATCATCTATTTATTCAATCTATCCATACCTATCACCTATCCTATCTGATCTGTCATCTATCTATCTGTCCATCTGTCCTATCTATCATTTTTTGTCTACCCATCTATCCTTATGTACAGAACAGTTCACAAGTTGGCTTATATGTCACTTCTCTACTTATGTTTCCAAAAGCCTGCAAGGTAACTAGGCCCTGAAGACAGACTGCACTGGTTTCATCGAGACATTTGCACTTCGAGTCATCAGCGTGTGACTGCAAAGCTAGTAAATGGTGCTGCGGGGACTTCAACACATATCTCTGTCCCCGGTCCTCTTTGTCTTCCTTGCTGACGGTATTCTAGCCACATTTTTTGACTGACTGCTCCCTGAAGACCACAAGCTTCCTTCCTCTTGGCTTTTTCAGTAATTTATCCCATTGTATGGAATGCTTTTCCCTCAGATACCTGGTTCTGTCACCTCCTTCTAGATGGTTCAAGTCACACCTCCCTGGTGAGGCTTACCCTGTCCACTGTTTATTATAAAAGCCCTGCTTCTCTCTGCCTATAATATCAGTCCTCCATATCCTGCTTTTTATTCTTCATAGTGTTTGTTACTGGCTAAGCTACTGGAACACTTACAGATGTTCATTGTCTCTTTCTTCCCCTCCAACTAGAACGTGGTCTTCACAGGTTAGGAATTCTGCGTGTATTAATTCTGGTGGAGACCTTGAAGACTGTAGGGTCATCGAGAAGTGGGCACAGTTGTAACCCAACGTGGTTTGACATGTTAGCAATTTAGGTTAGAGTCAGGCCAGGCAGTCATTAAAGAGGACCTTTCCTGATATTACTAAGCTACTTGATAAATTCTAAGAAAGCGAAAAAAATTTTCAATAATCACACAGCAGGCAGAAGCACGTCCTTCTGTCGTTACTCCAGGCTCCAGGACCTAAATGCCAAATCTGTTCTCTCATGGGGAAGTGAAAATGTGTGAGGATGATCGGGCAAAGTCTTAATTTACACAAGGCACACACATACAGAATTAAACATGCTTAAAAACCAAAATGATAAGAGTGGTTTCCTGTGTCACAGCAGGGATTCCCTAGCCTCCAGTGAGCTCAGAGCAGTGGGACAGGAGAGGGAAGGGGCCACATAAGCCAACCCGGTCTCCTTCCTCTGGACTTGCCTCCCCCTGTGTTGTCATCCATTAAACGCTCAGCACGCAGACCTCGCAGTGAGCACTCACAGTCATAAAATGCGGCTACTTCCACATCCCAATCACTGGGGCATGGAACACGTTGCATAGTTAAGTGTGGCTCAGAACATTATCACTCACGTATGTGTGTTCTTCCTCTGTCGCCGAGTCAAAGAGTAAAGAGAGCAGAAGCATACTAGCAAGAGCAGGGTTTAGTGTGAATATATAATATACACACATGTTGTGGGAAAGATTTTTTTAAATGGATAGGAGGATATATGCCTTGTCTGGAGGTGGGGGAGACCTGTAAGTGCTGTTGGCAAGGGCTGTGGCGTGCCCACCGTATCGGAGGCCGAGTTAGGGTTAGGTTCGAGGCCATCGGCTGTGCCTCCCATGGCATCATATGGGGCCAGGGGAGACCAGAAGACGACCGCATGCGTGGTGTTCGTCTGAGGCACACAGGTGTCCGGCGATTATGCTGCCCACGGCCTCGTGTGGGGTAGGGGGAGACTGGAAGATGATGGCCAGCGGTGTTAGCGTCATGTCCATTGGCTCGTCCAGAGCGTCAGAGCCAGCACTTGTGTCAGCGCATCTGCTGACCTAGGCCTTGTCTGTTGGCTGCCTCTAGAAGGTGGTTTTCCAGAGGCAGGACAACACGAGGCGGGCTGGTAGTGGTGCCAGTGTGCCCTGCAGAGCAGGAGCTCGTCTGGTGGTCTCTCTCCAGCCTTTTACTGGAAGCCTAGGATGGTCCAGAGGCCCAGGACTGCTCCCCAAGGAAGTGGGAAGTATGCTGGAAAAAGTGGGAAAGCCAGGTGCTAAATCACAGGATTCCTTTTGAACAGACTGTGACCAGGGCAGCGGGCAGGTGCAGGGTGCTCCCTGGCAGGAGGGGTAGGGGGCAGCGCCCCGGGGAAGGGCAGGACTGTCGGGTGAAAAAGGTGGCGCTGGGGAGGCGGCAGGTGGGGTGGGGCATGAACCTTAGTAAGGAGGAAAGAGTCCACACAGAAAAATGGGTTGTGGTGTGCGCCAAATGATCCGAGGAAAGTGTCTGAAGCTAGGGAGAGGGTCTCCTTTGCCACTAACTCCTTCTCAGGCCAAGCAGGCAATGAGCTGCCCAGCTAGGGAGTGCCTGGTATGTATGTCAGCCAGGGGACGCATCACAAATTTGCCTGAGCCGTGGTGATGACACCCAGGGTCCACATCACCACGCCCCCACTGACTTAAGCACACCGGCCCTGCCCAGAGGAGACCCTGGGCCAAGGCAACGGTGCGACCCCAAGGATAACTCCAGTAGAATCCCTAGCCCCCGGGACTGCCCGCTGAGGGCCGTGAAGGTGTTCAGAAAAACGAGGTCACCATGCAGACCGTCGAGGGCTGCAATGCCCGTGCCTGTATGAGCTCAGACCGCCAGGGAGCATTCTCTTCATGGGCTCGGTACTCAGAGTGCGGTGGGTGGCTAGTGCCTTGCCCCCATACCACTGCGCTCCCGGACGCCAGGGCCTGCTCACGGCCTGGCGTGGATCCACCCAGTTTCTGCCCGGGGCCCGGCCAACTCTCTCCCCGGCCTTACCAGCTTCTCTGGGACTCCTGGAGCCAGGCATGCCTTCTCGGCCATGGCCAGGCAGGTGGCTTACTTCTGAGGAGTGCGCAGAACCCATGACTTGCCTTTCTAGCTAGCACGAAGGTTCTTTCTTTGCTTCTCACAGAAAGCATAGGTCAGGGACCACCGCGTCACAGCATAGCCACATCCAGCACTCTGACTGGGCCCGGCCACCCAGGTTTTTCCTCTGATCTAGTTTTGGGGGCCTGTGTCTCGTACGTGAATAACGAAACACATAAACTGGGAAACACTTTTTAGTTTTAAAATGCTTCTCCATTAGACTCTTGGTCTTGATGGTGTCGCCATTCTTGCCCATCAGCCAAGCTGGAAGCTTGAGGGGAAACCTCACCTTCCTTCAGCACTCAGCATGTCCATTCCCGATCCTGACTGTTCATCCTTCATATTATAACCTGTGAAGCTCGTGTCCCATGTCAGTAACCCTGCTTCTAGTTTCTCAGGTCTTTCCTGGTGGACCTAGGCCCTGCTTGCTCACTGCTTCACTTTGTAAGCACTGATATGGTTACAGAATAAAATGTGATTATCTCCAGCCCCAAATCACGGTCTGGCCTTCACTTTGTCTACATCTCCATCCCTATGAGCCAAGCTCCCTGCTCAATGAAAAGATCCTGTCTCGTGCCTTTTCATTTCTGAATTATTTCCTCTGTGGTTTCCCACCTCTTTCCTCTGGTTTTGAAGACATTTCACCGCAGCAGAAGAACATGGATTGTTGAAGACCCTCTTCTCTAGTCACCTCCTTTTGGAGGCTTCCCGTGCACTCTCACTTAGGCGTGCCCTCCTCTCCCTTCTCCGTAATTGGTGAGAACCTCCTTTATCAAATGTGGGTGTGTCAGCTCGTGCACATCATACTTCGCTTCACGGGATCTGTCGAGCAGTGGTGGCAGTGAATGACTGGACTCGGCTTCAAAGCTCAGCTGCCCGTTCAGTGGTACCTGGTGTCTCTCGCTCCTCTGCCAACCATTCTTTATGTTCCAGACCGTGCAGAACATTAATGCGGGTGAGATTCTACTGATGACCCCTCAGTTCCGCTGAGTATGCATCCGGGTACTTAGGGAGAGACCCAGCGAGCCGAGCCCACAACCTTATCTTTAACGGCGATGAGTACAGAGAATGTGGTACAGGCCCCAGCTGCTACTGCTGCTGCTGTGATGACTCCTCTCTCTGACCCAGTGGGGTAATTTCCAGAACTCTTCTTGTTCTCTGCCTGTGCTTTCTCCATAGTGGTGTAGTTTTGTTGTATGGTGGCGGCTGCTTTAGTTCCTCTGACGGAATTACGTATGGGTCTCAGACGTCCCTTGTGTCAGTTTTCATTGTACTGTACCATCTTCTATTTCATCGTCTTTGGGTTTTTATCCCGCTGCTTGTGCTTTTCCTCTGGGAGGACCTGTACCACAGGCCTGTAGAAGACAGAAGAGTACACTTGGTGCTTTGCTGACCACCATGTTTGAGGGACATCCGCGTCACCACTGATAGATGGAGGGACAGGTAAAACGGAACACCGAGTTCTAGACGGGAGCTGAAGGGAGCAAAGACTTTGTTGTGGAGTGTCGTGCTCGGTTGAGCATCCAAACTTCCCTCGGTACATGGTTATTGCTTCTTCTCATTCGTAAACATCAAAACATTCACTGATTTCAAAAGCCCAGAAGCATATTATTACAGCAATTCAGTTGTTGAGGTGAGAAAAAATGAGAAGGTCCTCGCTATACCACTGAATCTATGACTGGGCACTGCCAAAACCGAACAGAAAGAAGCCATGGTGGCGGGAAGGGCTATTTTCTACTGACTGTCTCTCTGGGCATTCAAACAGAATCACTTTTTTTTTCTTTGATGCCAGTAATGTACAATTACATGAGCAACATTATGGTTATTAGACTCCCCCTGCTCACCCCTCCCACCAATTATCAAGTCCACTCTCGGCTCCCAATTACATTCGCTGTCCATCAATGTATTAAGATGCTATAGAATCACTACCTGTCTTCTGTGTGTTATACTGCAGTCCGCGTGGCCCCCCACCCAATACATTACGTGTGCGCATCGTAATGCCCACTTTACCCCCTTATCCGTCCCTTCCCACCCATCCTCCCAGGTCCCTTTCCATGGTAACTTTTAGTCCATTCTTGGGTTCTGTGAGTCTGCTGCTGTTTTGTTCCTTCCGGTTTTTCCTTTGTTCACATACCTCACAGAGGAGTGAAATCCTTAGATACTTGTTTTTCTCAACCTGGCTTATTTCACTGAGCATAACACCTTCTAGCTCCACCCGTGTTGTTGCAAATGGTGGTAGGATTTGTTTTCTTCTTATGGCTGAATGATATTCCATAGTGTGTATGTATCACTTCTACTTTATCAATTCATCTCCTAATGGATACTTAGGTTGCATCCATTTCTTGGGTATTGTAAATAGTGCTGCGATCAACATAGGGCTGCATCTGTCTCTTTCAAACTGGGCTCCTGCAATCTTAGGGTAAATTCCTATGAAAGGATTTCCTTTTTCAAATGTTATTTCTGTTCTTTGTTTTTTTTGGGGAACCTCCATACTGCTTTCCACATTGGTTGAGCTGACTGACATTACCGCTAGCAGTGTAGGAGTTTTATCCTTTCTCCACACCCTTGCCGACATCTGTTGTTGTCTGTCTTTTCGGTGGTGGCCATCCTAACTGGTGTGAGGTGATAGTCCATTGTGGATTTATTGTGCATTTCTCTGATGGTTAGCGATGTGGATCGTATTTTCATGTGCCTGTCAGCCACCTGAAATTGCTTCTGTGGAGAAGTGTATGTTCATATCCTCTGCCCATTTTGTAATTGGATTCATTTGCTTTTGTGTGTTGAGGTTCGTGAGCTTTTGATACATGTTTTGGATTCAACTCCTTATCAAATATGTCATCAGTGAATATATTCTCCCATACTGAAGGATGTCTTTTGGCTCTAATTATGGTACTCAAACGGAATCATACTGATCCCAGTACCACTTAATTCCTTATCTGACTAATATTTTCTTTCCCAGAACATAAACCAGCCAATAAAACTGGATCGAAGAGTAGAAATGTGATGCAGGAACATCTAGGATAAAACTGAGGGGTGAGGTGGTGTGGGCACTGGTAGGTTTTATCTTTCCATGTGCTGCTTTCAAGGGTCATAGCAAAAAAAGATTGCTATTTAGAATAACCCGGGGTGTTGAGGTCACCTGGTATTGGTGGAGCCACGCAGTCTCTAGCCATTGATGGGAAGGCTAGGATGTGACACTGTTGTCTTTCCTGTGGTGTTAGATATGTGGTGTCCCAATTTGCAGTTTAGTCAGAGCCCTTGTTTGACTGTCCTGGCACTGGCCGGGGTGGAACCTAGAGCTGTGCCATTCCTGCTGGGCTGTCGCAGCACCCCTCTCAGAACAGGGCCTTAGCAGCGCTCCTGGGATAGAGAGAGAGAGAGAGAGAGAATTGCGCTCGAGAGACAGGGAACGTTTTATTTTCTGTAGCTCCCTGAGCATGCTACTGATGTTTATTTTGAGATCTCTTTCTCAGGAAGATTGATTTTAGTCCAGTTACCAGAATCCTTTGAAGGTTCACATTTGTAGGTGGCGTCCTCTAGCTCCCAGAAGATTTACACTCTGGAGATGCTCAGTCCTTGTGGGGTCAGCAGGGGTCACAGGGGAGCGGTGCCGGTGAACACCCATGCCAGGAGGAAAGAGGTCTTTCCTGCTTCCTGGCCGCACTGCCCGTCTCCACTGCCAGGGCCAGTTTACAGAGCATGCAGGGAGAAGCTACCGTAGGTGGAGGCTGCCATTTTGCAGGCTGCCGCCAGCGGGGAGGCAGGCCTTGTACCAGTCACATCACGGTAAGGGGCTTCGGAGCTGCGAGGCCAGCCAGGGGGATGGAGTGCCCGGAGCTCCTGAAAGCTCCCCCGCTGGCCGGCCATAGTGCACCCAGTCAGTTTGGCGAACCTGTCCTTCCTCCTGTGCAGCAAGCCCTGTGGAAGCCTTGCCCCTTAAGCTGTTCTCTCGCTGTTAAGAAGTCTCTCAGACTGTCCGCATTTCTTTTGTCCCACAGAGGCCAGATGTAGATCCCTGTGTTGTCCCACAAGTGGCTGGAATCTCAAGTCTCTCGAAGTGTTCTGTCTGTCTTTGCTTTTCAAACAAACCGATCCTCCAGAGCGCAGCACATGTACGGTTGATTCATGCTGCCAGAGCACATCTCCAGGGCTGTACGTCACTCTTCTCCTTGATGTGACAGCCTGCCGCAAGCACCGTTCTTCCCTGTTGCTCTTCCAGAATTTGGTGTACTTGGTCTATTTCCATATAGTACGTATGTATGTGGTTTTGGTTTTGGGAGGAGGTTTCCACCTCTCCTGACACGTGAGCCACCGTCTTTAATCGCATCAGCACATCTATTTTCTTTTCTTTTTTTTAGTTTCACTTGTCTAGTGTACCTGAGCCCACCCCCTCAACTTGTAGTTTGTCTTCGTCCTTGGATCTCAAGTGAGTCTCCTGTAAGGGGGCACGTAGGTGGTCTTGAGTTCTCATCCCTTCCTTTAACCCTGTGTCTTTTGATTGGAGTACTCAGAGCTTGTAATTTTATTCTGAGAATTGAGAGCTGTGTCCTTATTGCACTTAAAAATTTTTTTTTCTTATCATTAATCTACAATCATGCAAAGACCATTATGATCACCAAGTACACCAAGTCCCCCAAAAAAACCCTATTAGAGTTGCTGTCCATCAGCGTAGTTGGATGCTGTAGACCCCTTCACCATGTCCCCCCACACACCCTGTTACAGTCGCTGTCCATCAGTGGGTAGTAAGTTGCTGTAGAATCACTACTTGTCTTCTCTGTGTTGTACAGCCCTCCCCATGCTCCCCCAACCCCGCACATTATACATACTAATCCTAATGCCGCCTTTCTTTCTCCCCACCCTTATCCCTCCCTTTCCACCCATCCTGCACAGTCCCTTTCCCTTTGGTAACTGTTAGTCCACTCTCGGGTTCTGTGAGTCTGCTGCTGTCTTTTCCTTCAGTTTTTCTTTGTTGTTATACTCCACACATGAGTGAAATCATTTGGTATTTGTCTTCCTCCTCCTGGCATTTTTCACTGAGCATAATACCATCTAGCTTCATCCACGTTGTTGCAAATGATAGGACTTGTTTTCTTCTTACGGATGCTTACTGAACTTTTTAAACTGGATTTCTGTCTTCTCTTTTGTCTGTAGTTTTGCTATGTGCTTTCACCATTGCTCTCCGGGTTATGAGCAATACCTTTACGTTAATTGATATGTACCTATATCTATCTATCCGTCTGTCTGTCTATCTATCTACTTATCTATCTGTCTATCAATCAATCAATCATCTTTTTGTATGCCCGTCTGACCTTGTGTACAGAACAGTTAACAACATATCCTATGTCACTTCCCTACATTATGCTTCCAAAAATCTTGCAAGGTAACTAGGCCGTAGGGAGAGCACTGGGTTCACCGAGACACTTGCAGGTCGAGTCAGCAGTGTGTACCTACAAAACCATGAAATGGTGGTGCAGGGACTTGAACCTTTGTCTGTATCCTCTTAAACTTCTTCTCACTGGCTGACTGTATTTAGCCACATTCATTGACTAAGTGCTCCCTGAAGACCACAAGAATTGATCCTATGGGCCTGTTGTCCACAGAAATTAAACTTGGTGCTTGGCTCACCACCATGTTTGAGGGACATCGGCATGATCACTGCTGATAGGACTGATTGACAAATAAAAAGGAACACCAATTTCTAGACATGTTCATTCGGGAGCAAAGAGTGTGTTGTGGGGTGAAGTGTATATTTGAGTGACCAAACTTCCCTCTTTATCTGGTTATTGCTTCATTACATTCGTGAACATCATAAAACGCACTGATTTCAAAGACACAGACGCATATCTTTACAGCAAGTTCAGTTGTTGAGGAGAGAGAAAATGAGAAGGACTTTGCTGCACCACTAAATCTATGGCTGGGCACTGCTGAAACCAAACAAAAATAATTCATGCTGGCTAGATAGAGCTATTATCTACTGACTGTCTCTGGGAACTCAAACCGAATCCGTTTGTTTGTTTGTTTCTCAGTTTCACTTGTGTAGGGTACCTGTCCCCGCCCCTTTGTCTTGTAGTTTGTCTCTGTCCTTGGCTCTCAAGTGGGTCTCCTGTAAGGGAGGACGTAGATTGTCTTGATTGAAAGACAGCTTTGTTTACTATGATGTTTTCCTATATACCTACCTACCTATCTCTTTATCTATCTATGTAATCTATCTATCTGTCGTCTATCTATCTATGATCTATCATCTACTATCATCGGTATATCTATCGAATTAAACTATCATCTATATGTATGTATATCAGTCCAATCTATGTATCAATCATCTGTCTGTCTATGTATCTGCTTTCTCACTATGTCAACGTTCTGTCACTAGGTGCACTTTGATTCCTCTGTGTCCTTCTCAGTCTCAATTCCTTGTGTTTGTTTATGTGAGTTAGCTGTGTGTTTGGGTCTTGAGAGAAGTAGCCTTGGGGGGGAACTTCTCCTGCATAGGTGGCACAAGTCTGCTGGGTTTGGATGGTGTGGTTGGCGGGCAGGTCTCTTGAACATGTGCGGGCCAGGGCCCTCCGGATGCTCCGCCCCTGGGCCGTTCCTGCTGTGGTGGCTGTGTGAGTTGCAGGGCATATCCAAGTCCCCATGCAGGGAGCACACTGGTTTGCCTGTGGGATCCAAGGCAGATGCATGCCCAATAGTAGGTCCTTTTGCCCATGCCCTGATGTCACCTCGGTGGCCCTGCTTTGTGGCCCATCTCCAGAGAGCATGCTTGTAGTCACTGGTTAAGGGAACTGCCTTGTGGTGACCCGCGAGGCTCTTGTGGGCCGGTGGCCCATGGTCTTGCTGAGGTGGCAGGCCAGCTAGCATGTGGGGAAACTGCTCCCCTCTGCTGTCAAGGTGTAGGTGGAGTTTCAGTTCATTTAGGCATTTAGATGTGAGGTCTATCTGTAATGGAATAGAAGCTTTGAGAGCTATGTTTCCGTTCGTATGAAAAGAGCGCTGAGCAAAAAGAGTTGGGTGATGGTGGCAGGAATTCTAGGAATATTTATGTCCCCTCACTTATTTATTTTATATTAAGGGAGGTGATTCTGAAGAAACTTTTTACTCACAGATGAAGGTGGTGCATAAGGTCATCCCACGTCAGCCATGGTCTGATGAAGTGGTGTAGTAGAATTAAAGCCTGTACACCTTGGCCTGATACATAGGAGACACACCATTTGTGCTCTTTGCTGCTCTCCTTTACTAACTTATTACCTTAACTAACTTGATGGTTCAGAGTGTTCCAAGCAACATTTCCAGCAATATCTTTCTAAAATTGCATAGAAACACCCTGCAAAGATATCCCCAGAGGGTAGTGGAAAATTTTATTCTTTCTGGTCATAGTTTGCAAGATGTTTGCCCTATCCTGCGTTCCTTTGTTACTTTTGCATCTCCTGTGATTGTAGACCGATAGGGGCAGTGGTGTACACACACACACACACACACACACGCACAGACACACACACATGGCTGAGAGTTAACGGAGACCGCAGTTATAGGAAACTGCAGCCCACACTTAAAAAAGAAACGAGCATAAGTTGTGCTTCTGGTGTTCCCCTCATACGGAGCAGACTTCAAAGTGCAGAGGTGGTTGGACACAGATACCTATGCAGACACCTAAGCACATATATCTATGCGTAGGTTCTCTCTATCCATCATCTAAGTGCGTCTCTGTTTACCTACATATCTATGTTTGTCTACTCAAGCTGATAACCAGAGTGTCATTGAGTGGGGGTTTCATCTATAGATACTGATTTCTCACCATTCTGGAAGCAGAAGTCCAAGACGAAGGCAGGTTCAGTTCCTTGTGAGGTCCCTTCTTCTGGCTTGCATATGGCCACATCCCTGCTGTGTCCTCACAGGGTCTAGGGAGAAAGCTCTGTCCTCTGTTCCTCTTAATAGCACTGATTGCATAATGGCAGCTCCACCCAAACCCTCATGATATCTTCCAAACCCAATTACCTCCAAAGGTCCCACCTCCCAGTACCATGACAGTGGGGGTTAGGTCTTCAACCCTGTCTCAGTTCAAATATGAACTTGTGTGTGTGTGTGGTGGCGGCGGGGGGTTAGGGGAGCCTAAGATTGTGAAGTGAGGGACCAAAAATTCAGTTCATAACTCTGTATCTATCTATCATCTATCTGTCTAATCTAACCTCCCTATATCATCTATTCTATCTAGTCTATCATCTGTCATCTATATATATCTTATCTTTCTGCAATCTCTGTCAATCTAGTCATCTAATCTATGAATATCTTTCATCTATCTGATACATCAATTTTTTTTTGTAGATATTAATTTTTTATTGAAGTGTAGTTGATACAGAGTATTACATTACATTAGTTTCAGGTGTACAGCATAGTGATTTAACATTTATATCTATGATAATTCTAGGTACCAGCTATCACCATACCAAGTTGTTACAATATTTTGACTATATTCCTTATGCTATACATTACATCCTGGTTACTTATTTATTTTACAACTGAAAGTGTGTACGGTTTTTTTTTTCTTTTGTTCGTGAGGGCATCTCTCATATTTATAGATCAAATGGTGGTTAAAAACAATAAAATTCTGTATAGGGGAGTCAATGCTCAATGCACAATCATTAATCCACACCAAGCGTAATTTTTGTCATCCTCCAATCTTCTTAGGCATAACAAACAAGTTCTTACGTGGAGAACAAATTCTTAAATAGTGAATAAGTTACATGGTGAACAGTACAAGGGCAGTCATCACAGAAACTTTCAGTTTTGCTCATGCATTATGAACTATAAACAGTCAGTTCAAATATGAATACTCATTTGATTTTTATACTTGATTTATATGTGAATACCACATTTCTCTCTTTATTATTATTTTTTAAAATAAAATGCTGAAGTGGTATGTAGATACAAGATAAAGGTAGAAAACATAGTTTAGTGTTGTAAGAGAGAAAATGTAGATGATTAGGTGTGTGCCTGTAGACTATGTGTTAATCCAAGCTAGAAAAGGGCAATAAAACAACCACGTATGCAGATTTCTCTTAGAACAAGGGGGGTGAGGTTCTAAGCCTCACCTCTGTTGATCCCCAATTTCTCACCTGATGACCCCCCTGCAACTGTGCCTGTCTTAGGTTTTTCCTCCCTTGAGGAATCTTACCCGTCTCTGGCTAACCACTCATCTTCTGGAGCCATACAGGGAAATGTAATATTGGTTTGTGAGAGAGAAGCCTTATTGTTTGAAATGGCTGCTTTTTATTTCTTTGCATATTTATACCCTGTAGATTCTATGCCCAGCATTTGTCTTGAGGAATCTTTAACACTTGGAAGAATTATGATACTCAGTAACTTTGATATGAAGCACGAATTCTATTTAGGGATTGTAATTAGGAAGGAAGGAGTAAAGCTATAGAAGTAGTAGGCGGAAGAAAAAATGGGAAGATTGATTATTTCTTTGACATATCTTCTTGTAGAGTAACTTCAGCATGTATAGGTTTTAAGCTACTACTTAAATTGTGCACACACTTTAACATAATAGGAGGATAGTTACATAACCAAAGCATACCTGTAATTGCCATCCACCTAAAGTGAAACCAAGAAAACCAGTTCGGCACCTTAGGCATTTGTGAAAACCTATCTAGGATATAGTCGATATTGTCCAACTGAACTTGAACAGTCTGAGAGAAATCAGAAAAATTAAAACAACCCATTCCTGGGGAATGTTCACATCCCTTATGTTCTTTTAACAGTAAATAGTCTGTAGTTGTAAGATTTTGGAGCACTACAATTTGCACTACTAATTCTTGGTTGAGTTCCAACAGTATAGATCCAGTCAAATTTGTTGTTTACTGTTTGCACAGGCCAGCTTAGATATCTCCTTCTTCATTCCCATGGAAAATCCAGGAACTGGTGGGATGAGTGCATCTAAGCTGTAGCTCCGTTTGGATCTTTTTTGGGTTTTTTTGATGATCATCATCTGGTATGAGTCTTCCAGAGAGTGCTGATGTTGGAAGTTCTTTTCAATATCGAATCTTAGTTCATTTTCGGGTTAGCCCAATTAGGCTTTGATCCTCTGTATAAACACAAACAGATCTTTTGCCTACACTTTTATATGCCCTTTATACCCTTTTGTAGAACTCATTGGATGTTACCACACAGGAACTTCCTGTTTTCTTTTTTTTTTTTGGTATCACTAATCTACACTTACATGACGAACGTTATGTTTACCAGGCTCTCCCCTATACCAGGTACCCCCTATAAACCCCTTTACAGTCACTGTACATCAGCATAGCAAAATGTTGTAGAATTACTACTTGCCTTCTCTGTGTTGTACAGCCCTCCCTTTTCTCCTACACCACCATGCATGCTAATCTTAATAACCCCCTACTTCTCAGCCTCCTTATCCCTCCCTACACACCCATCCATCCCAGTCCCTTCCCCTTTGGTACCTGTTAGTCCATTCTTGAGTTCTGTGATTCTGCTGCTGTTTTGTTCCTTCTGTTTTTCCTTTGTTCTTATATTCCACAGATAAGTGAAATCATTTGGTATTTCTCTTTCTCCGCTTGGCTTGTTTCACTGAGCATAATACCCTCCAGCTCCATCCATGTTGCTGCAAATGGTAGGAATTTCCCTTTTCTTATGGCTGAGTAGTATTTCATTGTATATATGTACCACATCTTCTTTATCCATTCATCTGTCGATGGACATTTAGGTTGCTTCCAATTCTTGGATATTGTAAATAGTGCTGTGATAAACATAGGGGTGCACTGTTCTTTCTCATACTTGATTACAGCATTCTTAGGGTAAATTCCTAGGAGTGCAATTACTGCATCAAATGGTAAGTCTGTTTTGAGCATTTTGATGTACCTCCATACTGCCTTCCACAATGGTTGAACAAACTTACATTCCCACCAGTAGTGTAGGAGGGTTCCCCTTTCTCCACAGCCTCGCCAACATTTGTTGTTGTTTGTCTTTTGGATGGCAGCCGTCTTTACTGGTGTGAGGTGATACCTCATTGTAGTTTTAATTTGCATTTCTCTGATAATTAGTGATGTGGAGCATCTTTTCCTGTGTCTGTTGGCCATCTGTATTTATTTTTTGGAGAACTGTCTGTGCAGTTCCCCTGCCCATTTCTTAATTGGGTTATTTGTTTTTTGTTTGTTGAGGCGTGTGAGCTCTTTATATATTCTGGGCATCAAGCCTTTATCGGATGTGTCATTTTCAAATATATTCTCCCATACTGTAGGGTTCCTTTTTGTTCTATTGATGGTATCTTTTGCCGTTGAGAAGCTTTTCAGCTTAATATAGTCCCACTTGTTCATTTTTGCTGTTGTTTTCCTTGCCCGGGGAGATATGTTCAAGAAGAGGTCACTCATGTTTAGGTCTAAGGGGTTCTTGCCTTTGTTTTCTTCCAAGAGTTTAATGGTTTCATGACTTACATTCAGGTCTTTGATCCATTTTGAGTTTACTTTTGAATATGGAGTTAGACATTGGTCCAGTTTCATTCTCCTACATAGAGCTGTCCAGTTTTGCCAGCACTGTCTGTTGACGAGACTGTCATTTCGCCATTGTATGTCCATGGCTCCGTTATCAAACATTAATTGACCATATATGTCTTGGTTAATGTCTGGATTCTCTAGTCTGTTCCATTGGTCTGTGGCTCTGTTCTTGTGCCAGTACCAAATTGTCTTGATTACTATGGCTTTATAGTAGAGCTTGAAGTTGGGGAGTAAGATCCCCCTACTTTATTCTTCTTTCAAATAATAGCTTTGACTCTTCGGAGTCTTTGGTGTTTCCATATGAATTTTTGAATTATTTGTTCCATTTAATTGAAGAATGTTGCTGGTAGTTTCATAGGGATTGCATCAAATCTGTATATTGCTTTGGGCAGGATGGCCATTTTGACGTTATTAATTCTAATTAGCCACGAGCATGGGATGAGTTTCCTTCTGTTAGTGTCCCCTTTAATTTCTCTTAAGAGTGACTTGTAGTTTTCAGAGTATATGTCTTTCAATTCCTTGGTTAGGTTTATTCCAATGTATTTTTTTTTTGATGCAATTGTGAATGGAGTTGTTTTCCTGATTTCTGTTTCTGTTGGTTCATTGTTAGTGTATAAGAAAGCCACTGATTTCTGTTTGTTGATTTTGTATTCTGCAACTTTGCTGTATTTCAATATCAGTTCTAGTAGTTTTGGTTTGGAGTCTTTAGGGTTTTTTATGTACAATATCATGTCATCTTCAAATAGTGACAGTTTAACTTCTTCTTTACTGATCCGGACTCCTTGTATTTTTTTATTTTGTCTGATTGCCATGGCTTGGACCTCCAGAAATATGTTAAATAACAGTGGAGAGAGTGGGCATCCCTGTCTAGTTCCCGATCTCAGAGAAAATGCTGTCAGCTTCTCGCTGTTCAAAATAATGTTGGCTTTGGGTTTATCATAGATGGCCTTTATTATGTTGAGGTACTTGCCCTCTATTCCCATTTTGCTGAGAGTTTTTATCATGAATGGATGTTGATCTTTGTCAAATGATTTTTCAGCATCTATGGAGATGATCATGTGGATTTTGTCTTTCTTTTTGTTTATGTGGTGGATGATGTTGATTTACTTTCGAATGTTGTACCATCCTTGCATCCCTGGGATGAATCCCTCTTAGTCTTGGTGTATGATGCTTTTGATGTATTTTTGAATTCAGTTTGCTAATATTTTGTTGAGTATTTTTGCATCTATGTTCATCAGGGATATTGGTCTGTAGTTTTCTTTTTTGGTGGGGTCTTGGCCTGGTTTTGGTATTAGGGTGATGTTAGCTTCATAGAATGAGTTCGGCAGTATGCCCTCCTTCTCTACTTTTTGGAAAACTCTAAGGATAATGGGTTTTATGTTGTCCCTGTATGTCTATTAAAATTCCAAGGTAAATCCATCTGGCCCGGGGGTTTTGTTCTTTGGTAGTTTTTTGATTACTGCTTCAATTTCGTTGCTGGTAATTGCTCTGTTTAGATTTTCTGTTTCTTTCTGGGTCAGTCTTAGAAGGTTGTATTTTTCTAGGAAGTTGTCCATTTCTCCCAGGTTTCCCAGCTTGTTAGCATATAGGTTTTCATAGTATTCTCTAATAATTCTTTGTATTTCTGTGGGGTATGTCGTTATTTTTCCTTTCTCGTTTCTGATACTGTTGATTTGTGTTGACTCTCTTTTCTTCTTAATAAGTCTGGCTAGAGGCTTATTTATTTTGTTTATTTCCTCGAAGAACCAGCTCTTGGTTTCATTGATTTTAGCTATTGTTTTATTCTTCTCAATTTTATTTATTTCTTCTCTGATCTTTATTATGTCCCTCCTTCTGCTGACCTTAGGCCTCTTTTCTTCTTCTTTTTCCAATTTCGATAATTGTGACTTTAGACCATTCATTTGGGATTGTTCTTCCTTTTTAAAATATTCTTGAATTGCTATATACTTTCCTCTTAAGACTGCTTTTGCTGTGTCCCACAGAAGTTGGGGCTTACAGTTGTTGTCATTTGTTTCCATATAATGCTGGGTCTTCATTTTGATTTGGTCATTGATCCATTGATAATTTAGGAGCGCGTTGTTAAGCCTCCATATGTTTGTGAGCCTCTGCTTTCTTTGTACAGTTTATTTCTAGATTTATGCCTTTGTGGTCTGAAAAGGTGGTTGGTAGGATTTCGATCATTTGGAATTTTCTGCAGCTCTTTTTGTGGCCTAGTATGTGGTCTATTCTGGAGAATATTCCATGTTCACTTGAGAAGAATGTATATCCTGTTGATTTTGGATGTACAGTTCGACAGATGTCTATTAGGTCCATCTGCTCTACTGTGTTGTTCAGTGCTTCCGTGTCCTTAGTTATTTTCTGCCCGGTGGATCTATCCTTTGGGGTGAGTGGTGTGTTGAAGTCTCCTAGAATGAAAGTATTGCAGTCTATTTCCCCCTTTAGTTCTGTTAGCATTTGTTTCACATATGCTGGTGCTCCTGTGTTTGGCACATGTATATTTAGAATGGTTATATCCTCTTGTTGGACTGAGCCCTTTATCATTATGGAGTGTCCTTCTTTATCTCTTGTTACTTTATTTGTTTTGAAGTCTATTTTGTATGATATTAGTACTGCAACCGCTGCTTTCTTCTCACTGTTTGCGTGAAATATGTTTTTCTATCCCATGACTTTTAGTCTCTACATGTCTTTGGGTTTGAGGTGAGTTTCTTGTAAGCAGCATATAGATGGGTCTTGCTTTTTTATCCATTCTATTACTCTGTGTCTTTTGATTGGTGCATTCAGACCTTTAACATTTAGGTTGACTATTGAAAGATATATACTTATGGCCATTGCAGGATTTAAATTCGTGGTTACCAAAGGTTCAAGTTTAGCCTCTTTAGTATCTTACTGCCTAACTTAGCTTGCTTATTGAGCTGTTATATACATTGTTTGCAGATTCTTTTCTTCTCTCCCTTCTTATTCCTCCTCCTCGATTCTTCATACGTTGGATGTTTTGTGCTGTGGTCTTTCATGGAGTGCTCCCATCTAGAGAAGTCCATGTAAGATGTTCTGTACAGGTGGTTTGTTTGAAGCAAATTCCCTCAGCTTTTGTTTTTCTGGGAATTGTTTAATCCACTGTCATATTTGAATGATAGTCATGCTAAATACAGTATCCTTGGTTCATGGCCCTTCTGTTTCATTGTATTAAATATATCATGCAATTCTCTTCTGGCCTGTAGATTTTCTGTCGAGAAGTCTGATGTTAGCCTAGTGGGTTTTTCCTTGTAGGTGACCATTTTCTCTCTAGCTGCCTTTAAAACTCTTTCCTTGTCCTTGATCTTTGCCAATTTAATTATTATGTGTATTGGTGTTGTCCTCCTTGGATCCTTTCTGTTGGGGGTTCTGTGTATTTCCATGTTCACTTCGATTATTTCCTCCCCCAGTTTTGGGAAGTTTTCAGCAATTATTTCTTCTACAATACTTTCCATGTCTTTACCTCTCTCTTCTTCTTCTGGAACCCCTATAATACGGATATTGTTCCTCTTGGATTGGTCACACAGTTCTCTTAATATTGTTTCATTCCTGGAGATCTTTTTATCTCTCTCTATGTCAGCTTCTATGCGTTCCTCTTCTCTGGTTTCAATTCCATCAATGGCCTCTTGCATCCTATCCATTCTGCTTATAAACCCTTCCAGAGTTTTTTCATTTCTGTGATCTCCTTTCTGGCATCTGTGATCACCCTCTGGACTTCATCCCATATCTATTGCATATTTCTCTGCATCTCTGACAGCATGTTTACGATTATATTTTGAATTCTTTGTCCGGACGTCTGGTTAGGTCTGTCTCCTTCTCTGGTGTTGTCTCTGTGATCTCTCTCTGCCTGTAGCTTTGCCGTTTCATGGTGATAGGAATAGTTTGCAGAGCTGGGATGAGTGATGGCTGGAAAGACTTCCCTTCTTGTTGGTTTGTGGCCCTCCTCTCCTGGGAGAACAGTGACCTCTAGTGGCTTGTGTTGGGCAGCTACGTGCAGACACGGTTTCTGCTTCCTGCCCTGCTGCTATGGATTTCATCTCAGCTTTTGCTGTGGGCACGGCCTGGCTCGGGCACCTGCTCCAAAGTGGTTGAGTCGCGTTTGAGGGGGGCTTCTGGCAGGCTATTTATCTCCATAAGGGGCCTACCTGCTCCCTGCAGCCCAGGGGTTAGGGTGCCCAGAGATCCCTGGATTCCCTACCTCTGGATTAAGTATCCCACCCTGCCACCTTAACACTTCCAAAAAGTACCCGCCAAAACAAAACAATGACCACAAATAAAAAAGAAAAAAAGAAAAAATAAAAGGTGGCCGTTCATTTTTCTTTATTCTTTGTCACCAGCCTCAGGCATCTGCTCACCGGTCTTGCTGCCATGTTTCCCTAGGATTGGGGTCCCTATCACTTTAAGACTTCCAAAAAGCACTCGCCAAACAAAACAGCAAAAAAAAAAAAAAATGGTCGCTCGCTTTTCTGGTTTTCTCCGGCACCAGGCCTCTGGTGCCCGCTCACTGTTCTTGCTGCCCAGTTTCCCTAGTACTGGGGTCCCTATCCCTTTTAGTCTTCCAAAATGCGCTCACCAAAACAAAGCAGAAAAAAAAAATGAGCGCTCGCTTTTCTGGTGTCCTCCGGAGCCAGGCCTCCGTTGCCCGCTCACTGTTCTTGCTGCCTTGTTTTCCTTGTATCCAGGGTCCCCTGAGTACACACTGTGTCTGCACTCTGGGAAGAATGGCTGGGGCTGGGTGTTCGGCAGTCCTGGGCTCCGTCTCCCTCCCGCTCTGCCTATCCTTATCCCGCTGGGAACTGGGGTGATGGGTGCAGGGCTCCCGCCAAGCCGGAGCCTGTATCTTACCCCCTTCATGAGGCGCTAGGTTCTCTCAGGTGCGGATGTGGTCTGGATATTGTCATGTGTCCTCTGTTCTTTATTCTAGGAAGGGTTGTCTTTGTTATATTTTCATAGATATATGTGGTTTTGAGAGGAGATTTCCGCTGCTCTACTCACGAGGCCATCTTCCAATCCCTCCTCCTGGTATATACTTCTTGATATCACATTTATATCTACCCACTTGATCTTACATTTCAAAATTCTCTTCTGAGCAGACCATTGATATAGGGCTAGTAACATGACTCTATATCATGTAGGTCTGGCTTTAAAAATATTAATGATTATGAGATATTCCTATCAACAATTACTGAAAGAAACAATCAATATTGCCACCTTTACTGGGCAACCTGCATAGAATTAATACTTCTAGGTCTGCCTTTAGATGGAATAATACACTCCATTAAATTACATCTATACCTATAAAAGAGGAGAGAAAAAGAGTGATAGAAATTTTAATGCCTTAACATTTTAATAGCTTCCTATAGAAGAAACCATTGTTTTATAGTCCTAAAAATTTATCAAATACTGAAGTAAAAAAGTTTGCCAAAAGTCAGATCCACAATAAATAGCTACTCCGAAAATGACATATTCATCTTATATGGTTTTCCAATTTTTTAAAAAACATTATGAAAACATGGAATTCTTTTAAATGAAAAAAATTAAAAACATGAAAGTAAAGAACACACTTGTGATACCACAGGCCCTTCAAGAAGATTCCAGAAAGAAATGGCCTGTGCCTCTAGCTCCTGGTGAGGATGCCACACCCCAGTGACTCAGTGGCCAGGAAGACTATACACTGAACCCCAGAGTCAAGGGTAAATCCCATTGCTCCACTGCCGACACTCCATACTGTCTAACTTTTATTTAATGTCCAGCCCAATACTGACATGAGACACTTCCATTTTTCATCCAGTGAGCAAACAAATACAAGTATTTTAACAAGAGAAAACAAAAAGAGAAAAATTTGGCTCTTATTCCTCATTAAAACTTATAGAGTGTCAAGCTCCAAACCCCAAGGAAGATGCTGAGGCTGTATCGGGAGACTTAACCACCCGGGAAAGGCTGGGAGAGGGGGAGAGAAGCATAGAGCAATCGCCCATGATCGTCTCTGACATTTTACAGGTCTCACTGTGGGGATCCCGGGCTGCGGCAGGAGTTTGCTTCATGTGCTCGAGGCCACGTCTGTCACCCTTCAGTCCCACTGCTGCATCCCAAGGACCGCGGTCTTGGCTGTGTTCATGCCAGGAGGGTTGACGTGGGTCCTGTCTGCGCAGCAGACCTGGGGAAACATTGCAGACTCAACACTAACAGAACAAAAATGCCCTAACTCATTTACTTTTCACTCCGACCCATTGTAAGGGCGTCTCCATCCTCATTTTGTACATGAGGAAATTGAGGTTTAGAGATATTACAGAGGTTGGAAGTGATTACAACCATTAAAAGATGTCTCAGGATGCAATCATGGGACTCCTGTCCAGGGTGAGGGTAGAAATGGCAAAACACCCCCTTTAAAAAGACGTGTGTTTCCTACATTTTCTAGTTGCTCCTGAGTAGCAAGGGGAAAGAAACCTCGAGGAAGTGTGAGGTAGTGGATGGAGGCAGAGTGGCCTTGGGGACGCCAGGTGTATGGGAGTTGCCATCAGTCCTCACAGCATTCCTGGGAGGCATCGGCATCGTCCCCATTTGCTCACAAGGGGCTAAGGCTACTGCTCCACATGGGCCCCAGGCCACATAGGCAGGAAATGGAGTTGCTGAAAGGGGAGACCTGCCCACTCTCATCAGCTGCCCCTGAACTCTCCCTGTCCTGGGATATGCCCCAAGCTGCACTGTGTGCCTATTATTTACTTAATGCTCACGCAGCCGCCTACGTGGTGTTTCACTGTGCATTTACAATCACCTAGTGTTAGAGCTTTGAGAATGCCGCATGAAATGCAGTCTCTTTAGTTTTCAGTCCTTGCATTGTTTCCAAGTTTTGGGCATTCTGAGAACAGTCAGGCAGGGGACACATTGTCCATTTTTACAATATTTCATCTCTGGGTCTGAAAGACCTAGAGATCAGAAGAGGGGAAAATGTCATAAAATATGCGGAGAAGATTAAAGTTGTCTGTTTTCTAAAAGAATTAAAAATGGAGAAAAGTTATTTCTCTATTCATTCAACTAGACTAAGTAACAAGCAACACCTCAGGTCACCTCTTAACATCACTCCACATGACAGCAAGCAGGCTCCTCGACATTACCATTACTCATTTGAGGCTGACACTGAGTTTATTCTAAGTATCACTTAAATTTCTTCATCCCACCATCATAGAATTATGTGTTTACACCTTTTATGACTTTATGTTCTTGAAATTAGCTGTGAATCAGGAAAATGCTTGCCTGGAGCTGCTGCATTTCTTGATATTATAAAGTGAGAGTCACATGTGTAATACACATGTCTGAGTTGTGATGTTCTGTGAAAGTTTGCAAATAGGTCCTTTGGAACAAAAGGGAAAATGTAGGATTTTCCTTTTGTGGGGCAAGGTAATGCTCAGAGAAATGTTGGGAGCTGGGCTCTGAACTCAGCCTCTGCTCCTCAAGGTGGCATTCTGAGTCCTGCTCTTGGGGAGGGTGAGGAGGTGAGCAGGGACCTGGGAGATTCCTGGCTGACGGGCAGGCTCTGGGTCCTGTGGGAGGTGGGGGAATGACTGCCTAAAATTCATTAATCTGTCCATCTGTTTTAGGCAGTGTTCTGAGTTTGTGTTATATTTAACAGTTTAAAAAGTAGGTTGGCTTTAAAGAGGCTTACTGTATACAAGGCAGGGTACCAAGCTCCACAGGTTTATGATCCTTTGTGTATGTTTCATTCAGAGTCGAATCTTCAGCACCTAGAAAAGTTCCTGGCTTCTAGTAGGGACTTGATAAACATTTTTTTTTAGAAAGATTACAACAGATGAAAAAGTCATGAATTCACTCATTCCTTCATTGAGATGGGATATGTGGTAAAATAGGGATGCCAGCAAGGATTTAGGATAATTTGGTGGGTCTGGGTTGGAGCCTAGGAATCAGAATTGCTTTTAACTTTTTATCATAAATATTTCCAAACACACAGGAAAATAGAGTATAATGACTGCCTATATATCCATTACCTAGATTAATAGTTATTAACAGTTTTGCCATGTTTACATCATCAATTTTTTTAGCCAAAATATTTTAAATAAGTTAAATGGACATCATGAAAATCAGAACATTTTCCTTCTTAAAATCAATACCATTGTATAGCTAACATAAGTAATGGTAGTTTTCTATTATCATAATCTAATAACTGATCCATATTCAAAATTGTCCAAAAGTTCCAAAAATTGTATGTTACCCCCGTTTTTGTCCTACCAGGATCCACTCCCCACTGTATTTGGTTGCCACATCTCTTAAGTCATTTATAATCTAGAATGGTGCTCCCCTGCCCCTTTCTCTAGCATGACATTAACTTGGTGAAGAGACAAGGCCAGATGTCCCTCAGAATGGCCTAGTTTCTGAATTTGTCCAGCTTCTGAATTTTTGGTGGCATTTACCTTATTTCACTTACCCATGAATTCTCTGTAACTGGAATGTGGATATAGAGGCTGAATTACATTCAGGTTAAACATTTCAGGCAAGACATCATCATTGATGCTGTATGATATTACTTTACCTCATGAGGTACATCTAACTGACTCTTTATCAGTAGTAAAGACAGCCTCATCTCTCCTTCATAAAGTTCTATTTCTGTTTTTAAACCATAAGATAATCTGTGGAGTCAGTATTGAGCAGTACTAGGGGATCCAGCTCTCCATAAATGTATCACCTAATTAATGGCTTAATCATCCATTGATGATTCTTGCCTCCATCAGTGACTTCACCAGGGGTTGCAAAATGTTGATTTCTCTATTTTTATTATTCCTTTTATGTTTATTAGTTGGCCATCTTTGTCAGAGAGAAAGAGCGAGGGTGAGATTCATCTCATCAACTGCTTCTTCTGGAAAGGCAAGGTAAATAGTTATGTATTTGGATTGTCCCTTTAATAGTAAGGAGTAGACCTCTAATGTTTTTGCCTGTTTTATCTTTGTTTTTCTCTTTTCTGAGTATCATTTTATAGACTTACAGGTTTGCATACAGTCAGTGGATTTCATTCATTTTGAAGTTGCAATTTCCCATCTTTGGCCAGTAAGAGCCCCTTCAAACTGCCTATTTTCCTGGCACAGGAAGGTGTCCCCAGCTCACCAAGTGCACTCCCTCTCCCAGACCCAGAACCAGCCACATCTCTAAAGAGACCTGTTTCCTTTCATGGGGAAACTAGTTAAAGACAAAACTCTGGCTGCTGAGGGTGCTCACTGCCACTGGGTCATCAATGCTTCTAGGCTCTTCAAAGGTCAAAAATAGGGAAAATACAAAGGTATATATTTTTAAATTATTGTTCATATTGAAATTTCCTATACAAATGTAACAATACTGAAGTTCTACTTTAACTTAAATTGTTATACTTACATTGCTTTTCCCTTACACAGAAAACATTTGCTAATATTAACATATATATTTCTGAGTCTTTTAATACATATATTAGTTCTAAAATAACAATATCAGTATTATTGCTTTTAACTCCTGAGTTAAACTTTACATTTCTTTTATCCTGAGAACACATCCCACTAAGCAGGTTAAGTATTTACCTTAAAGCATTTCAACAATTATTTTCTTGATCTGTTACCAATTAGGGATGTAAGTGCCCTTACTTTCAATTTTAGGAACTCTTGTTTTAAATATTTAAGGATTTACTTGGTCAAAAAATCAACATTAAATAAAAACACATGAGTCTTGCTTCCATCTCTGTCAACTCTATCTTCTGATTTAAAAAAAAATGTGTGCATTTGAACTTTTTGTCTTGCCCTTGTTCTTTCCCCCCTTCTATTCTTGAAATGTGTTGTTGTAGAGCTCCTAAGGAGGTCTGAGTGAGGTAGGTGGCTGTGGAGGTTGTGTAGGGATGCTGTGATGACTGAAGCAGGGCCCAGAGCCCAGGCAGGATGAAGAGGGCAGCCTCAGTAGGTGGTGGCCTGGCCTGGTATCGCTAGTCCGAGCCTGATCAGGGTTTGGAGGGAATATAGAGGGGTGCTACCTTGGAGCCCCAGCAAGGTGTGGGCTTCCACACAGTGTTTCCAACTGATGCAGGTAGCAGAGTACAGGTGGAGGGAGGAGAGTGTCTGCAGTGGGGAAATGGGCAGAGACAGCTGGGTAGCTTGTGTACACACAGGTGGAGCACAGTCTACAAAATATATCTATGCACATAGAAATAAATATATATGTGTCTGTGTACACACAGACATGTACATGTATTCCTCTGTACCCAGCACTGTCTGATAACTCAGGGTAACATTTTAAGTTTTAGATTTTTCTGTGAGGATATATATACAAATTTTTAATAGTAAAAACGTACACAAACCAAAAGGACTGGACTGGGTTAGGCAAACACATTCTTCCCATTTTCTGCCTGAAACCTGGAAGGAGGGGCAAGTCCCCTGTGTGCACTGCACCCACTCACATTTCCACCCCTCCAACCATGGCTCCTATTTCATCCCAAGTCTATTGAGACGCCTTTTAACCAGGCTCTCTGCACTCACACCTGGCGTCTCTCTGCCATAAGCCAGTGAGCTTCCACAATTCACAGCTCTGCCCGTCTCCTCTTGCTGGTGCCCGTTAATGCATGAAGGCCACTTCCTGGCTGGCCTTTTCCATCTTCTCCAGTCTCATCATTTATCACTTCCTTTTTCCACACTTTCAACATTCACCCTTTGCTCCAGCCCTACTTACAGACATGCGCTTCTCCCACACAACATGCTATTTGAAGTTTGGGGTTGTGTACTTAGTTGCTTCTGTGTGGTTTTTCTCCTTCCTCTAGAATATGGGGTGAGGCGAGTGGAGGCCTTGTCTGTTCTGTGTAAAGCTGCATTCCCAGAATTTTGAATGATTTCTATCACTTCAAAGACACGTTTATAGTATTTGTTGTATAGATGATGGGATGAATTCTCCAGTACCTTTGCACATGCTGTACCTTATGTTTAAACTGTCTTCGTTCTCCCAATGCCCTTCATGAGTTAAATACTATTTCTCCTGTAAAACTTGGTTAAAATATCAATTATTCCATGGAGATATTGCTAAGATCTATCCCTCACCCAAGAAATACACACACACACACACACACATGCACAGTTGGGTAATCTCTGTCCTCTGAGCTTCCCTCACATACCACCTCCATGTATAAGTCCCATGAACAGCTGGCTGTTCAGAAAAGATTAATTCTCCCCCTTCATCCTGTAGAATTGTTACCAGAAAATGGCTGCCCAGGTACTGCATTATGTGGGGCCAATGTGACCAGCTCTGAAAAATGGCTTGTGGGCACCACTTCCAAACCTAGCCCAAAAAATATTCCTGTGACACCCTCTAGTTTCCTCTTTCTTCTACCTGTTGTCTGGATGAGAAGTATCCAAAAGAGAACTCTAAGGCCATGGGAATAGTTATAGCCACATGAAAACTACCTTGCAAACTCCTGCACTATTCTGCAATGACGGCAGGAAATGCCATCTATTGTGGCTAGCAACAGGGCTTGGGGCCCTTTGTTACTGGGGTTACCCTTCCCAACTTACACAGCATGCCTTTCCACAGCACAGAGTGCTGGCACTGCCATGCATCTCTCCTTGTCTGTAGTCTGAGCTACTTGGGGCAGGGAATGTGTGTCACATCCCACATGACCAGGGTGTAGTCCATGGTCTGGCATATAACTTTGAGCAGTTAATCTGTCTGGCAGTGGGTTGATGACTCAGAAAAAGTAAGACAAGGCCAGTTATTGCTTTTCTAACTGAAAAAGATTTTCCTGTGAATTCGTCTGCTATTTCCACTATAGATGATGTTTTACCTTGAGCATCACTGGGGCCCCCTCCTCTCTTCTGAGACACTTCACCTGTCTTCCCAAGGCCTTGTGCTGGCAGGCTGTTCATCTCAGGCTCTACCCACGGAGCTCACGGATGAGAACTAATATTTGAAAAGCCATCTACGCCTGACCTTTATTCTACCCTGCTCTGAAACACTTTTTTTTTGCTTTATGTGTCAATTTTTCCCTGTTCACAATGAAATTTTGCCTAATTTCCATTCTCCTTTCCAGCTTAAACTGGTCTTTACTGCTTCTTGCTTTGGTGGCTTTATTCTGGTGAGCCCTACATTCAGTTGAGATTGTAAAACAAAATTAGGTAGGCGTTATTTGTTTCTAAAACAAAGTGCAAAAATAAAGTGGACTTTTCAGTTCTAAGCTCACATCCAGCTCACCACATCAAGTAATCCACTGAGGTCTGGTGGGAAGATAACTTCAAATAATCATTAATAACAGTAGAAGTTACCATCTCAAGGATCTATGTACTGGGCACTATAGTAGACACCTAAAATGCCTCATTTTTATGGTCTGTTCAAAATACTTGAGACATTGAACAGAGGCAATATTGATGAGTATGTCAGGATACACAGCATACACCTAGACTTGCCCAGAAATAGCAGTTCAAATGGTGACCCTGGCCACATGTCAAATGAAGGAACAGTGACAGGGTGGAGCAGGCAGCTTATCAGGTCACACAGCTTAGGAGGTGGGAGGATTCAAAGACAGGTGTGCCTGACCCCAAAGCTCATGTTCTATTGCCTTTGTCTAAAGTCCTGGGGAGAGTGGAAGAAGGTGGGAAGGCAGAGGGTGGAAGTGAGGAGAAGGGGAGATGAGGGTGATAGACTGGTTATATCAGCCTGATCAGCTGATCAGACCACCAGACTGCCATTCCCACTGCCTAGCTGCCCCCTTCTGGGATGCAAAGACACATGGAGAGTATGGTGGGAAACAGTCAACACATGTTCAGTAATGATGACTTTCTAAATTTTTCTTGGAGAAAGAAAGAGAAAGTGAGAAAAAAGCAACCAAAACAGAGGCTTGGGAACCACAAAGTAATCTAAAGAGGTTCATGGGAAATCAAACTCCTGAGGCTTCACAGAAGACCCCAGGTTTTACCAGAAATTGTAACTTATGTTTCAGCTTTAAGACTATTTCATGACTCAACCAAAGTTGTCAGGAAATTGTTTACCATTGCATATGCAGGTGGGTTTATACAATAAAGCCTCACGTTAGCAAATGCTTATCACAGAATAAGAAACTTCATTTGACTTGTGAATGCTATATTTTTTCAAATCTGTTACTTTATAAATAAATGTTTTACTTCTGCATTTTACATTAGCTAACATGCCTTGGTTGCATCTGAAGAAATATGAAATTTGAAGAAATGACAAGCACTTCAACTGAACAAAAAATCAATCCCACGGGGTATCTTAAATGGCAGTTCATACTGAGTCACTTGATTGATGTGACTCTGCCTATTTCCCTTCAAGTGCTATAAACAGATATTTATCCAGTCCACATCCAGCACATTAATTCGTGGAAAGGTACAATTATTTCTGCAAGTAAACCTGCCAAATGTTAGAAATGAGTTAGGAGGCAGCAACATGGATATTGAGTTCTGAAAGTTTTAGGATGGAAAAATTTGGTAAAGAAAACAGCAGAGAGAAAGAGAGAAGGAGCATTAAAAAATCTTCAACCCAAATCATGATAGGCTCAGTGTTGGGGAGAAAAGCTGGGTTTTGCGTTTTTCTGATAGCTGCTGGTTCTGATGCTGTCATTTGCATATCAGCTCACTTTTCCATTAGATCTCAGGTCCCTGACAGGTCAGCACTGACGGTACAGGAGATGCAGCTGAACAAATATCCATTTTTTAAACAAGGTAAAAGAAATGTTTTAAACTGAAACTGCTGCCACTAATATCTAGCTGTGTTTCTACCAATCTGTGTTCATACATCTTAATGCTTTCCTGTATTAATAGCCTTTCCTGAAATCCCCTGATGAGCTCTGTTTGGTTAATTCATTCTCCTTGGCCATCAGTGATCTAGAGAATTCCTGAAAGGTCATCTTGCCATTCAACAATGCTGTGACACAGACTGGTGCAGCGTCATTTGATGAATAGGAAGAGTCTTAGCCTCCGCTGTTAGTACAGGTAAGGCTGCAGTGAAACCACCATTTGCAGATGAGGCATATTTTTGCCTCTGGGAAAATGCAGGCATCAGCTGTCAGTTCATTTTGATTTTACAAAATGAGCTAAGTTTCAGGAAATTGTTTTATACCCTTCAGAAATGTTCACAAAGGTGTTATCTTTGTCTCTTACATACTCAGGAAGACTTGTAAATGTCTTCCCCATCTAATCTTGTCCAGTTATGTCTCTTTATGATAACCAGTGGGAAGGAAAAGTATTGCCCATCAGCACTTAGTGCTGAAATATGACTAAGCAAATTATCCTCAGTTGAATGATTCATTTCCAAGTCTCCTCAATTCATTTGAGTGATATTACATCATATGTGCACAACTGCAGGGTTAACTAGGTATTATTTATTAAGCATTTATTATGTACCATGCCCAGGACTAAACATTTTACATTCATTGACTCATTTAAGCCTCATAAATACAATTTGAGGTAAATACTATTATTATCTCACTTTATGGATATTCAAGAACAATATTTAGTAGAAGAATTAAAACACAAATTTGTCTTACTCCAGACAGACTTATAACTTCTGTAGAATGATTCTAGGAGTGGCTAAGACTACAGATTCTAGGTCATCTCAACCACTGTAATGATGGGGTCCAGGATATGCTACCCCAAACTATGGTAACTTGGCATGTTGAATATTTTAAACTGAAGGAGTTTGGTAAAATCAAAGAGGCAGGAAGTTCACTCTGACCTTCTCCCTGTCCTTATATCCTGAAACAGATCATATATTCCTTATGACACGTGCCCTCCCTATACGCAGAGGAAAGGAGAATCCTTGTGTTTGAAGACATAGGGACACAAAGAAGAATCCTAATGAGCAGGCCTTGATAAGTTTCCCGTATTTATTACAGTACCTCATACTCATTAACCTGTACTATTTTTCCACAACTGTCCACTCATTATCAAACCCAGCACAAAAATGCTCATGGCCAACTGTTTCTGTGAGTCATCCCTTCCCTGTGAAGTCTCGCATATCACACAAAACTTATAAATAAGTGGGTGTACTTTTCTCTGGTTAGTCTGTCTGTCAGTTTAGTTTTCAGACCCAGAAATCCTAAGGTGGTCAAGAATAATGCCCCACCTCCTGCTGTGGTCCCAGTTGATGCTAAGCACAGCACTCTACCGTGGACATCATACTATCATTTATATAAGGAAACTGAAGCTCCCAGCATTTACATGACTGGCCTAAGTTAGGGCTGTTAAATGGGGTGAAAACACAGGATATAGTTTAGATGATAGCAAAAAATATTTTAATATAGGTATGTCCAAAATATAATTCCTTCTCTGAAATTCAAATTTAACTTGTGTTTGTATGGCAACTTTAGTCTGAAGTACCAGTTCTGGTGTAACACGAGCTTCTCCTCAGAGCCCAGGGCTCTTTCCACTACTCCATGGGTGGGGTCTACACTCCCAACCCAGAGCTGCAAATGGACAGGTATAGAAACTGCCTCAGTCAGACCATCACATAGCCGTGGAAGCTAACATTTGGCAAAACAGCCACATCAGCTTTGTAGTTGGAATCTAATGCATACACCTTGGCGTCTAACATTACAACTTTTTTTAATAAGTCAACTTAGCTTTTGTTGTAAATCCTGCTTCTCCTGGGATAGTGCAAATACAGCTTTCTGACCCTCTCCCTGGATGTGCCAACATGAACACGAAATACAATAGAAAGTGTATATTCGTCTGGGCCTCATTCCTGACACTGGTTCCTTAAGACCTGGGAATTTCCTGGATAATAGCAGCATCTTTTATTGTAAGTAGGTGGTTCTGGGTGGGCTCTGCTTGGGTGCCTGAAAGGCAGAAAGCCCAAGCAATGACTAGAAGCTTGGAATTTTCAGCCTCACCCCTCCATTCTCCAGAGAAAGGGGAGCGGATAAAAACAGAGTTAATAATAGGTCATACCTGTGTCTCAACAATTGGAGTTTGGAGAGATTCAAGGTTGGTAAACACATCCATGTGGTGTACTGGGAGGGTGATGAGTCTCAACCCCACAGGGAAGAATGAAGCCTTCTGCTGGCTCAAGGGAGATCCCTCACAGTAACAAAAAAGTGTTAGAAACCATTTCTCACATGCGGTAGACCTTCTGTAACCTCCATTGATCATGGCACCAGCTTCACTGGGCAAATCGTACAAGTCTTAATGAAAGGTAATGGATGTACCCCAGTTCGCTAATGCATTCATCTACTGAAGCACATCCTGATTTCCTTAGGCTTTTAGCCATTATGAATAGAGGTACTGTGTAAAATTGCATGGTGAATTTTGTTGAGAAACAGTTTTTCAAAGCAGTTGTCTAAATAACAGCGACATAATCCTTGGATCCTAAAGTGAGACTTATCTTTTCAATGGTAAGATAGTTTTTAATGGTTCTTTTTTGTTTTATGGATTTTTGTGTATCTTGAGTACAAATACTTTATAAAATATGTATTTGCCAACATTTTCTCCCAGTGTGTAATTTGTGTTTGGGTTCTTTGAACAAGATTTTATAGAGTAGAAATCTTAATTCTATAAATCCCACATGATGTATCCTTTTTCTTGTTTGTATAGGATTTTGGTGTTGGTGGTTCAAAGTCATCAGCAAGAGTGTATAGATTTTCTTTCTTTTACATAGAATTTTTATAATTTTGCACCTAAAAATTGTCTATGGAGAATGTTGAGTGAATTTTTGTGTAAGCTGTAAAGCTTGTGCGTACCTTCATTGCATTCTGTATGTTCTCCAACATATTATACAAGACATGGGAAATTCCTGCAAATTGGGGTTTGATTTTCCAAAATTTTGTGATTCATCAATCGAGCCACGAGGGGGCGCCACCTTCCTCGAGCTGTGAGCCTTCGTCCCATATCACATAAAACTTAGAAATAAGTGGGTGTTCTCCGCCCACCGTGGCCCTCAGGCGACACCTTTTCCCTGTCTGTGGACCTGCGTGGCGCATGCGCGGATAGGCCCCAGGACATCCTTCTGGCTCTGGCGGCAGCCGGGATTCCTCAGGCTCCCGTGCTGCACAGTACAGGACACTGCCGTCCGCGGCCGCCATGAAAGCTCGGTTTTCTGAGGAGCCACGGGATGGAAAGGTGAGGAGAGGCTCCCCGTGTGTCGCCTGCAGAGCGCTACCCTTCACGGGCCTGCGGAGGAAGGCCTGCGGCAGGGAAAGGGGTCTCAGTTGAATTTGGGTTAGCAGCTGATGCGACGGGTGGAGTTGAGGGGGCGGGTGGGTCCGGGACACAGCTGAGTCCGTGCCGGGGCGAGTGAGCGGCGCCCAGCACGTCCCCAGGAGCCCGTGCAGTGGGTGGATTGGCCGCACCTGCGGGAGGCCCTCCAGGCTCCAGGCGTCTTTCCTGACAAGGCTCTGAGACGGTAATGGGGCAGAGGGGACTTGGTTGCTGAATGGCCTGCTTTCCTGGGGTTCAGGTCTTGCGGTGTGCTGAGCACACAGGGTGGGTTCCTGAGAAGAGTCCCCTGTGTGGGGTCCGCCTGGGAGGCTCTCCCCAGTCTCAGCACGGCACTGACACAGCCCAGCTTCCCGAGGGCTGCTCCCCATCTGTGGCCCATGACCGGACCTCGTGCGCTTCCTCCAGGGTAAGAGCCGGATTGGTGAACCAGAGGGCGCCCCGTGTTCTGTTACCACACCCGCTTCTGCTTGGGCGCCACACGGGGTCTCGGTTGCTGCAGCACTGCATTGTAATGGGATGAAAGGGCACCATGCTCCTGCTCCGCTTTCCCAGGACGGCTGTAGGGATGGGGTGCCGTGCAGTTTCACCAAGCCTGCAGGGTGTTTGCTTAGTTTCTGTGAGAAGTGCGATGGAATTTTGGTGAGGGTCGCAGGGGTTGTGCACATTGCTGTGTGTGGAGGGACTTGTAACAACCTAACTCTTCCCGTCCACGTCTGCAGGGTCCCCAATTTTCAGGTCTCCCACCTCCTCAGTTAAGTTTGTTCTTAGGTACCTGTAACTTCTGGAGAAAATTCCTGAACTAAATACCTTTGAGCCGAAATCAGTCAAAGGGAGAAATAAAGTGGGAGAAACCCGTTTGTTACTTACTACTAGTCATCCACTTCAGCTTGCCCGTGTCTGTCACAACCAGGCTTCAGAAGAAGGGGCCCCACCGAACTTCTCCAGTCCAAATATGCCCTCGCTCGCCCTCGTAATTACCTGTTGATAGAGAGATGGACTAATTCTCTCCACTTCTTAGAAGCACCTACTGATGTGGAGATGCACGAAGGCTAGGTGAGATACTTTGGAAATACTACAGTTTATTCCACAGCACTTTAGTCTTATTTTTTTATTTCTTTGGTATCATTAATCTACAATGACATGAGCAACATTATGGTTACTAGTTTCCCCACATCATCAAGTCCTCAGCACACACCCCATTACAGTCACTGACCATCAGTGTAGTAAGATGCTGTAGAATCACTAGTCTTCTCTGTGTTGGACAGCCCTCCCATACCTCTCCTGGCACATTATGTGTGGTAATCATAATGCCTTTCCCCGCTTACCCTCCCTTCCCACCCTCCCTCACCAGGGCCTTTCTCTTTGGTAACTGTTAGTCCATTCTTGTGTTCTGTGAATCTCCTGCTGGTTTGTTTCTTCCGTTTTTTTCTTTATTCTTACACTCCACGTATGAGTGAAATCATTTGGTACTTGACTTTTTCCATCTGGCTTATTTCACTGAGCATAATACCCTCTAGCTCCATCCAAATTGTTGCAAATGGTAGGAATTGTTTTATTCTTACACAACACTTTCTTCTTTATGATGCACTTGTAAAGGGCATTATTTTCTTAATCTCTGATGTTTCGTTATTACTGAATACAAGCAAACGACTTTTATAAGTTGGTTTGGTATCTTACAAGTTTACTGAATTCATTTTTAGTTCTAACAGGTCTTTGGTGAAGTAGGGCGGGAAATTGGAATTCTAAAATTCCACTTTTTGAACCCCAGGTCTTCCCAACATCCAAGGCCAAGTGGCTGCAAGGGAACCTCCCACAGGCCTTCTAATGAGCCCTGGACCCCTGCAAGGTGCCATTTGTTTGAACTGGGTGGAAGGGCTTGGCCTCTCTTGACAGGGTTTTATGTCTGCTGTTCTTTTCTTATGGTTATTTTGCAAACTAACTTACTTTCCAGCAATTTAAAACCTACAGAAAACTTGTATTGTCAGTACAGATTCACTTTATACTGAATTTCCTAGCATCTCACTTTGCCACAGTTTCCACTTCACTCAAAATTTCTGTAGTGTCTACATCAAACAGGGACACGCTTCCAGGGAAACAACATCTGATCGCAAATGAGGGAAGTATTAGGGTCTCCACATGATAATCCAATGCACAGAACCACCACAGCTGTCACCATCCGCTCCAGCTGTGTGCACATGTCTTACTATCCTGATGCAGTTTCCTTTTTCTGGAACTGTTCCCGAGACTTTACCTCAGTTAGTTTCTCTGGGACCTTGAATAAGCAGGATCACATAATATTTATCCTTCTTGGAGGGGCTCATTTCCATGAGCATAATGGCTTTATGGGTCCATCTGTGCAGCAGGTTCTAAGACTCCTTGTTTTCTCCACTGTGTAGAGACCGCATTGTTTTCATCTGTCTGTGGACACCCGGGTCGTCTCCACCTTTTGGCTGTTGTGACTCATGCAGCTGTAAACAGAGGTGTGCAATATCTACATCCCTGCTTTCCTGTCATTTGCGCAAATGCCCTGAAATGGAATTGCTAATTATATGTTAACTATGCTCGAGTTTTGGGGGACACTCTTCACACACAGTGTTTTCAAATCAGCTTTGGACCATTTTTCTTTATTTCTATATTTGTCAGAATAATGTAGTTTATGGACAACCCTGTTTTGTTCATCTGTTCATCCCTTGATGGGCATTTGAGTTGTGTCTACCTTTTTACTGTGGTGAGCAGTGCTGCTAATAACTCTTGGGCCAGTTTCTGTTTGAACAGCATTTTCATTTCTTTGTGGTATTTATCTAGGATCGGTTCTTAACCCACAATTAGGTAACTGTATTATATATTATGAGGAAATGCCAAGCTGTTGTATACAAGCTGCATGTTTTATATTTCCACAAGCCAATATTAGGGGCTCTAATTCCTATGCATCCTTGGTAACATGTGATTTTGAATTTCCCTGAGTATGGCCAATGCCATGTGCTTGCATTGGGTGGGGGTCTCTGTGGTCTAATTTGCATTTCCATAGCAACTGATGCTGTGTGAGACCTCTTCATGTGCTTGTTGAACATTTGTATGTCTTACTTGGAATCTTAATCCACTTTAAACATTTGTCTTCTCTTGTTGCCTTGTACTAGTTTGTGGTGTTTCCTGGGTTACAGGCTCTTTTTAGATGTACAACGTGGAGATATTTCCTTTCATTATGTGACTGTTTTTTCACTTTCTGGTTGGTGACTTTTAACGCAGAAAAGTATTTAATTTTATGCTCTCTTCTGTTGCTTGTCCTTTGGTGTCAGATCTGAGAAATCATGGCTAAATCCAAGGTCATGAACGTTTATCCTCATGTTTTCTTCTAGACTCTGTTGTTTTTTAAATATTATGTAAGCCCTTTGTCTTTTCTGAGTTAATTTTTGTATGTGATATGTGTTAAGGGTTCAGTTTCATTCATCTGCATATGGACAGCTATTTGCCCAGCACCGTTAGCAAGGAAGACAATTCTTTCCCTAATTTAATTTTGTCCACCCTTGTCAGAAAGCAAGTGACTGTATATGGTTTGGGTCACTTCAGGGCTTTCCACTCACTTCTGTTGATCTGTGCATACAGTTGATCCTTGAACAAAATGGGTCGTTGTGTAGCTGACATCCCACAGAGTCAGAATACACATAAAACATCTCACTCCCCCCAAACTTAAGTATTATCCTAATCTCATTGCTTATTTTTACTGGAAGACTTACCAATAATATAAACAGTTAACACATACTTTGTACATTACACATGTTTTGTGCTGTATTATAACTGTAAGGTAAGCTAGAAAAATCAAGTGTTTCTAATTGTCTTAAGTCTTATGTGAGAGGTACCCTCCCTATACGAAGAGGAAAGGAAAATCCTTTTCTTTGAAGACAAAGGGACAGAAAGAGGAATCTTAATGAGCAGGCCTTGATAAGTTCCCCCTATTTACAACACTATCTCATACTCCTGTACCTGTCATATTTCTCCACAAATGTCCACTCCTTATCAAACCCAGCACAAATTGCTCAGGGCCAACTGCTTCTCTGGGTCTTCACTTCCTTGTGAAGTCTCCCATATCACATAAAACCTATTAATAAATGGGTGTGCTTTTCTCTGGTTAATCTTTGTCAGTTTCATTTTCAGACCCAGCAACCGTAAGAGGGTCAAGAACAACTCCCCCAGCCCTTGCAGTGTTCCCAGTTGATACTAAGCACAGCACTCTACAGTGGGCATTATTCTATCTCTCAGATGAGTAAATCGAAGCTCCAAGCATTTAGATGACTGGCCTTAGATAGGGCTGCCAGTCTTGGGGTAAAAACACAGGATATAGTTCAGATGATAGCAAGAATTATGTTAATATAAGTATGTCCAAAAAATTATTTGTTCTCTGAAATTCAAATTTAACTTGTGTTTCTATGGCAACTTTAGACCAAAGTCCCAGTTCTTTTGTAAGATAGGCTTTTTCTCTGAGCCCAGGGCTCTTTCTACCACTATAAGGGAGGGGCCTACACTCCCCACCCAGACCTGCGAATGGATAGTCATAGAAACTGCCTCGGTCAGACCCTCAAATAGCTGTGGAAGCTAATACTTGTCACTACAGCCATATCAGCCTTTTAGTTGGAGTCTAATCCATACACATTGGGGAAAAACATTATAACATTTTAAAGAAGTAAAGAGTTTTTGTTGTAAATCCTCCTTATACAAGGATACTAGAAGCAGAACTTCCTGACCCTCTTCCTGGGACGTGCCACTGTGAACACAGAAATACAACAGAAAACATATTCTGGTCTTTGCCTCATTCCTGATCCTGGGCTCCTAAATCCCTGGGAATTTCCTGGGTAAAAGAGTCTTTTATACTAAGTAGGTGGTTCTGGGTGGGTTCTGCTCAGGTGTCTGACAGGCAGAAAGCCCATGCCATGATTAGAAACTTGGAATTTTCAGCCTCAAACCTCCATTCTCCAGAGAAAGGGGAGGAGATAAAAATGGAGTTAATAATACATCATACAAGTGTCTCAAAATATGGATTTTGGAGAGCTTCCAGGTTGGCAAACACATCCATGTCGTGTACTGGGAGGGCGATGTGTTCCAACCCCACAGGGAAGAATGAAGCCTTCTCCTGGCCCAAGGCCGAAGCCTTCATAATTACAAAGAAGCTGTTAGAAACCATTTCTCATTTGGGGTACACCTGTGAGCACCAGTGATCAAGGCACCAGCTTCACTGGGCAAATCACTGTACATTTCACTGTACAAATTGTAGTGAAATGTAATGGATGTACCCCAATTTGCCAAAGCATTCATCTGCTGAAACACATCCTGATTTCTTTAAGTTTTTAGCCTTTATGAATAGAGCTATTATGTAAAACTGCATGGTGGCTTTTGTTGGGACATAGTTTTTCAAAGCAGTTGTATAAATACTGGTGATGTAATTCTTGAATGTCATGGTGAGACCTTTTTTAATTGTAAAATATTTTTAATGGCTCATTTTTGTTTTATGTATCTTTGTATATCTTGAGTACAAATCCTTTATCAAAAATGTATTTTGCAGATATTATCTTTTAGTTTGTGTCTTGTGTTTGGGTTCTCTGAGCAAGGTCTTTTAGAGTAGAAATTATAACTCTATAAAGCACATGTGATTAATTTTCTTTTGTGGATAGGCCTTTGGTGTTGGTTTCAGCAAGGTTGTGTAGATTTTCTTGCTTTACCTACAAATTTTATAATTTTGCATCTAAAATTGACTATGAAAAATTTTTTTATGAGTGTACCACAAAAAATTTTTAAAAATTAAAGTATTATTGACATACACTCTTATGAAGGTTTCACATGAAAGAACACTGCTGTCACTACATCTGCCCATATTATCAAGTCCCCTCCATGCCTCATTGCAGTCACTGTCCATCAGTGTAGTAAGATGCCACAGAGTCACTACTTGTCTTCTCTGTTCTACACTGTCTTCTCTGTGGTCCCCCACACCATGTGTGCCGATCATAATACCCCTCAATCCCCTTCTCCCTCCATTCTCACCTGCCCTCCCACCCCCTCCCCTTTGGTAACTGCTAGTCCCTTCTTGGAGTCTGTGAGTCCGCTGCTGTTTTGGTCCTTCATTTTTACTTTGCCTTTATACTCCACAAATGAGGGAAATCATTTGGCATTTGTCTTTCTCCACCTTGCTTATTTCACTGAGCATAATATCTTCCAGCTCCAACTATGTTGTTGCCTATGGTAGGATATGTTTTTTCTTATGACTAAGAAGTATTCCATTGTGTTTATGTACCACACCTTCTTTATTCATTGATCTCCTGATGGACACTTAGGTTGCTTCCATATCTTGGCTCTTGGAAAAAGTGCTGCAACAAATATAGTGGTGCATATGTCTTTTGGAATCTGAGAAACTATATTCTTTGGGTAAATTCCTAAGAGTGGAATTACCGGGTCAAATGGTATTTCTATTTTTAGTTTTCTAAGGGACATGCCTATGGGGAATTTCGAGTAAATTTTGGTGTAAGTTGTAAAGCCTTTGCCTACTTCATTTCATTCATTTCACTCTCAATCAAAGTGGAGAAGACACAAGAAATTTGTGCCCATTGTGGCTTGAATTTCCAAAGATTTGTGGTTCATCAGTTTAGCCACAAGGGGGCACCACCTTCCCTGAGCTGTAAGCACGCATCCTGCAATGCTCACCGTGACCCGCAAGCGGCACCTCTGCCCTCTTTGTGGACCAGGGCTCATGCGCGGTCAGGACGCAGGCCTTTTCTCCTGGCTCTGAACGGTGCCGGTATTGCTCCGGTTCCCCTGCAGCTCCGTGACACCGCGGGCCGCGTCCACAGGGGCACCTCGGTTTCCTGATGAGCTGCAGTATGGAAAGGTAAGGAGAAGCTTTCCGTGCATCTCGTACTGAGCACTCCTCTTCAGGGGCCGGGAGAGGAAGGCCTGCGATGGTTAACGGAGTATTTGCGGAGTCTGGGCCACGACGGGTGCAGCTGAGTTCAGGGTGTGGCGCGCGGCACTCAGGGAGAGTTCGGGCCCGGGCTGAGACCTGGCTGGGGCGGGTATGTGGTGTCCAGCGCTTCCCCGGCAGCCTGTGTCTCCACGCTGCGTGCCTCGGGCCCCTTGCAATTGGTGGATTGTCCACACCTGCGGGAAACCTTCCAGGCTGCAGGCATCCTTCCTAACAAGGCTCTGAAATGGGAATGTGGGCGGAGGGGAGTTGGCTGCTTAAGCGGCTCGCTTACCTGTGCTTCAGCCTTTGCTGAGCGCCCAGCACACAGGGTGGTTTCTTTCGAAGGGTCCCCGAAGTGGGGTCCACCTGGGAGGCCCCCCTGGGCACAGCATGGCGCTGACCCAGCCTGGATCCCTGAGGGTGGCCAACACCCACTGCCAGCGACCGGGGCCTCGTGAGCTGGTTCTTCATGCCGAGCAGGTTGGGGGATGAAGGGCACTTGGTGTTCTGTTTCGACTCCCGCTTCTGCTTTGGCGAAACATGGGGTCTCCGTTGCTACAGGTCCACAGTGTAGTGGGAGGTCAGGGCACGATGCCCGGGCTCTGCTTTCTCATGTCGGCTGTGGGGATGGGGTCCTGTGTGGTTCTATCCAGCCTGTTGGGTGTTTGCTTCTTTGTGAAGTGTGGTGGAATTTCGATGGGGGGGTCCCACGGAGTCTGAAGGTTCCTGTTGGTGCACAGGACTTGTAATAACCTAACCCACCCCCGCCCCGTCCTGGTCTGCAGTGTCCACAGTGTTCAGACCTCAAGCTTCCAGCCTCCCGCCTCATTGGTTAGGCTTCTGCTTAGGTACTTCATTCTTTATGATGCAGTTGTAAAGGGCATTGTTTTCTTAATATCTCTTCCTGACGGTTGGTTATTGGTGAACAGAAGCAAACAACTTCTGTATGTTGATTTTGTATCCTGCAACATTATTGATTTTATTTTTAGCTGTAACAGGTTTTTGGTGGAGCCGTGTGGAAATTGGAATTTAAAAATCCCAGTGTTCCACTCCAGGTCGTCCCAACACCCAAGCCCAGTGTCTGCAAGGGAATTTTACCACGTTCCTTGTAGTGACTCCCGCAGGCAAAGTAGTGGTCCACTTCGGGTGAACTGAATGGGGAGGGCTTGGCCTCTGTGACAGGGTGTGATGTCTGCTCTGCTTTTCTGGTGCAGGACTGACATGGTTGTTCTGCAAAGTAATTTACTTTCCAGCAATTTCAAGCACACAGAAAACTTGCAGTGTCAGTACAAACACTCTTTACACTAAATGTCCCATGGTCCCACTTTACCACACCTGCCACTTAACAAAAAATTCTCTTGGCCTCTACCCTAAATAGGGACAAGTTTATAGGGAGCCACCACCTGACCCTAAATGAGGGAAGTATCATGGTCTCCACATGATAATCCAGTGCACAGACCCAGCACAGCTCTTTCCATCTACCCCAGCTGTGTGCAAATGTCTTTCTATTCTGATCACATTTCCTTTTTCTGGAACTCTTCCAGGGACTTTCGCTCAGATGGGCTCCACCAGATCTCACATAAGTGGGATCACATATTATTCATCCTTCTGTGACTGGTGCATTTCACAGATAAAATTGGCTTTAGGATCCATCCATGCAGCAGGTGCCAGGATGCCCTTGTTCACGCCACTGTGTGGAGACGACACTTTGTTCATCCATTTGTCTGTGGACACGTGGGTCTTCTCCACCTTTTAACCATTGTGAGTCATGCAGTTGTGATCACAGGTGTCCAAATATCTAAGTCCCTGCTTTTGGCAGATGCCCTGTGGTTTGGGCAGATGCTCTGAAATGGAATTGCTGCTCATATATTAACTGTATCTTCAATTTTCTGGGGACACCTTCCTCACGCTCCACACCGTTTTCCAGGAGGCTGTGGACCATTTTCCTTTCTTTCTGTATATGGCAGGAAAATGCAGTTTATGGATCAACCCGTTTTATTCCATCCATTCACCCCTTGATGGGCATTTGAGTTGTTTCTGACTTTTTGCTGTTCTGATCAATGCTGCCAAGAACTCGTGGGCCAGTTTCTGTTTTGAACATCATAGTCATTTCTTTGAAGTATTATCTAGTAGTGGATGTAGAACCACAATTAAGTAATTGTGTTTTATCTTTATGAGGAAACACCAAGGTGTTGTACACAGGCTGCACGTTTTACATTTACACAAGCAAAGGTTAGGGGCTCCAGTTCTTCTGCATCCTTGGCAATGTGTGATTTTCAGTTTTCCTGAATATAGCCTTTCCCATGTGTGTGCAGGGAATTCTATGGGACATCTTTCTATGTGCTTGTTCGAGCATTTGTATGTCTTGGGGTCTCTCATCCATTTAAAAAGTTGGGATGTTGTCTTGTTGCACTGTACAAGTTCATGGTGTATTCTGGATAACAGGCTCTTGTCAGATGTACAGTGTGCAGATATTTTCTTCTATTCCGTGACTTTTTCACTTCTTGGTTGGAATCTTTTGATGCAGAAAATATTTTAATTTGGAGGAAATTAATTTATTCTTTCTCTTGTTGCTTGTACTTTGGTTTCAGATCTGAGAAACCATAGCTAAATCCAAGGTCATGAAGACTTATCCCCATGTTTTACCTATTACATGTAAGCCGTTATGTATTTTGAGTTAATTTTTGTATGTGATATAAGTTAGGATTCATTTTCATTCTTCTGCATGTGGACAGGAGGTTGGCAAGCACCATTTACTGGAAAGACACTTTCTCTCCATAAGTTAATGTTGTCCACCCTTGTCAGAATTCAACTGGATATTTCCATTCAGGTACGTTGATCTTTATATACAGTCGTCCCTTGAACAACATGGTGGCTAGTGGTGCTGTCTCCCCCACAGATTCACAATCTACATAAAACATGTGATTCTGCCAAACCTTTGTTACCCTAAAACTGATTGCCTATTTTGTCTGGAAGCCTTACCAATAATATAAACACTCGATTAACAATATTTTGTACATTATAACTATTATGTGCTATATTCTTACAGTAAAGTAAGCTAGAGAAAAGGTAACGTTTCAAATTGTTGACTTAACATTTTCACAATATACTTGTGGGGAAAAATCAGTTTAAGTTGCCCTGTGGAGTTCACATGCCTACTGTCCAAGGGTCAACTGTGTATCTTTATGACAGTGTCACAGTGTTTCATTTACTGCTCACTTTGTACTAAGATTAGATTTTGGGAAGCCTGTGCCTCCAGCTTTGATTTTCTTTTTCAAGATTCTGCTCAAGGGCTCATTGTAGTCCCTTGCAATTTAATATGTGACAGGATCAGCAGGAGCAATTCTTCCCAAAATCTTTGGGAATTTTCATAGGAACCACATTGAGTCTGTAGGGTGCATTTGTGCCATTGCCATCTTAGAGATATTAAGTCTGCCATCACCACAGCAGGACCTTACATTTATTTTGCTTTTCTTTATTTTTCCTATTATCAATGTTTTATAATTTTAAATGCATAATACTTGCACTTAAATTAAGTCTGATCCCATGTATATTATTAATGTTGACATTATTTAGTAGAGAATTTAAAAATTCCTTTTTTGATTATTCATCGCTGATGTATACAAGGAAAACATGTTTGTATAATGTTCTTTTTTCTTGTAACTTCGCTTAGTTAATTTAGAAGCTTACATTTGGAATTTAAGGGTTCAGAGCGTGGGGATTTAATAATTTAGATATTTAGGATTAAAATAATACTGCCTGATATTTAATAAATGGAGGATTGGAACACAGTGAAGAGTAGTGTTTGTTGTAGGGGTTTTGTTTGAAATAAGACAATAGGAAGAGAAGGGGTTAGAACTATGGATAGGGTACAGGAACGGGTTAGGGTACGGGAATGGGTTTGTGTTGGGTTAGGGTAATGTGATAGAGTGAGGCTATCAAATACAGCTAGGAGGCTTCAAACAAAATCCAGCCTTTTTCGACATCTTCCTCAGACTTTGCAGGCATGAAAGTGGTCTCAGGCTGCCTGGTAGTTCTGCTGGGTTCAGAACCCTAGGTGGGAAATCTTTCTGGCCACCCAGATTTATTATCATCTGCTCTCCAGTGCTTCAGTGGACAAGTCTGAGGTCGTTTTCCTTGATCTTTTGCATGTTTTTGTCATTTTCTTCTGTGCTAGTTTTTTAGGTCTCTTACTCATGTTTATCCTAGAAATTGTTGGTGAATTAACCACAATGTAAACTATTTTTCCTTCATTGAGTTGAGTGCTCAGTGGGTCCTTACAACTTAAGAATTATGTTTTTGAGTTATTTAATATGTTCTTATCGTGTTTCCTTTGAAGATTTTCTCCTTTTTCCCTTTTTTTTGACTGCATATTAATTTTGGTATAAAACTTTTTAACATTAATTTTCCAGTGTTCTTACCTTTTTTTTTGTATTGTCAACTTCTCTAAATTTTTGTTCTCCTTTCCGTGAGATTTCTTTAACCTCTGAATCCTTTCCTTGATTTTTTTGTTTCTTTTCCATTCTTTCTGATTTTTTTCTTTTTAATAATAGGCTCTTATGAGATGAATGCAGCATATTAGCTCAATGGAGATATTAAATATGATTTCTTTGAAGTTTTCTTCTTTTACCAGTATTGTCTGTTTCCACTATTATACTTTTTTTCACGTTATTTTGGTCTTTTCTCCTAATTATTGTGGGCTTACTCAGATGTCTGGTCATCCTTCTCTTTCGCTTATTTAAGAGGTGAGGCACTTGAGATCTATCAAGAAATGGAGTGTGCCCATTTGTGGCACGTGCGCCTATATGTCTGTGGGCTTGTTTTCTGCTAGACTTTGTAGGGTGACTGGGACCCAGGTGGCATTCTCATTGCAGATACTGATAGTTTATCTGTAAGTCTTTTCAGTAGATGGGTTAATTTTCCCAGAGGATGGCCACTTGATCTCTTGTTTTGGGAATATCAGTCCAGATACTGGAGTTCTTGACCTGTGTGAATAGAGTTCCTGTAGGCCTGGAGGATCTCGTGCTCTGAAATGCACATGTGTACTTCCTAACCTGGTTTTCACCCCTATTTTCTTCACTGCCGGTGTTACGACATTGTTGCTCTACAAAAAAGGGGAAAGTGGAGTAGACTTGGAGTCTTACTGCTCCTTGCACAGGCTTTCAAATGGTCTCCCTGTTTCTGCCTTTGCCCACAAGCCACCTTCACAGGTGGTCCTGCAGCCTGTTTATGTTGATGCTGCCTCTCAGACACTGAGGTTTGGCCGTTCTCTGTGTCTCACATTCCTCACCATTTCAACATACATTTTGCATATGTTGTGGTGCAGGTATCTAGATGTTTCCTACTTTTACTTTAAAAAATGGATTTCAGTTTTTTCTAAAGGCTTGTTCTGTTGACTTTTCAAGAAAATAAAGGTGGTAGAGACATCTTTGCTCTATCATCATAAAAGTAGAAGCCCTTTGAACAGAGGAATTTCAAAGGATTTTGAGTAGAGAAATGTGTTGAATGAAAAGAGAATGTAATGTTATGAAAGTCCTCTGTCCTTACTTTCACCTCTTTGTGACTTTCTAAATCTCTGTGCATCTTTGCCCTACAGTATCTGTGGGAGTTTGTTCATATAGACGGGAAGTTGGTTAGAGGCTTTCATATTGACCAAACTGTGCCAGATAAATGGCATATTTTCTCCTTGGGTATTGTTAGCCCCATAATGCTGGGGTGTACACTCTGTCCTTACTCTGTTCTGGCATGAGTTTGGAAGACAGTGTCTGCTCTGATCAAGGTCAAGCAGGTTTGACAGACAAAAGCAAAAGGCTTAGAGGGCAACTAACCATGGCCTCATTCATTCCACCTGCTTTTGTGCAGCTTGCTTAACCCATGATGGTCTATGACTAGTCTTATCTGGTGATAATTTGTGGAAACCTACCGCATCGCAAGTGGCAGGATCCAGTCATCATGAAGATTCTGTTTCCTGGAACTCACTGGAAACTTACTTATTTTAAACGGAATGAGCTAGACCTGCAGTAATAAATGGCTACTAAGCTCCTTGGTATCCACTGTGGAAAATTGCCTTCTCTCTGTCCTCAGCATTTGAATATGCTGTCTATTGGGAGGAATTCTCCACTGAAAAGAAGCTCCTTGGTATGCCCATTCGGTTCTTCCCACCCCAGAATCTGAACACTGAGGGAACAGTACAGAAACACAGGACCAGTTGGAGGTGGTAGTAAGTGCACAGGGGTGATGGTCTGATCCTGGGGTAAGGCAAGGTGTGTTCTTGGGTACAGTCATGGAAATTCCTTCTAAGTAAACTGGTCCTCTGCCTTTAGTGTGAATTCTGTGACCTCCTACTGTACCGCCACGGTTTCCTTTCCCTTTTAAGTTGCCAGTGTTCATTTCTGTTGTTTGAGGTTAAGAACCGGATTGGCACAGACTGGTTGATCTTGCTATTTCCTTCTGGTGACCCACAGTGAGCTAGATTTCTCTCTTGAAATGGTGTCCCAACACCTAGTCTTTTCTGAGGAGCTTTAGTGACTGATTCGGACTTTAGGAAGCTCAGGTAATCATGTTCAAGGTTTTTATACTTTGTTGTTTCTCTGTGGAACTTTCATGTGTGGAATGCAACAGAAATGAAAACACACACATCTACTAAACAAAAGGAGAATATTTGCTCCCCTTTCTTTTCTTGTCTTACCTTTTCAGGGAAAAACTGATGTGGGTTTCATTAAATCTTTTTTAAATTTTGTTTTTCATTAAAAATTTTTCTTGTGGTAAAAACATATTACGGAATTTACTATCTTAACTGCTTTTAATTGTACATTTCAGTAATGTTAAGTTTATTCACATTGTAAAACACAGTTCCAGAATTTTTTCACGTAAGACTTGTATGATTATAAAGAGAGGATGGCTCAGTTGAGAGAAAGAAGACTGTTTTTATAGAAGAATAACCTTTTTGCCATTTTACATAAAGCAAGTTAAAAGATTAGCTATCTTTAAAAACTTTTGAATTTTTGTAATTTTTGATGATACCTGTGGAGTATTAACTTTTTACCTAAGCATTAGTTATATTGGTAACCAAATAAGTTTATGTAAAAGTTTCCTTGTGTAAGTAATGATTTGGGGCCAACTGTGACAGCATTTCCCCATTTTACTTTGTTAACTGGAGCCTGAAGTAGACTGGAGATGGTTGCAGCTGGTCTTGAGGAGGTGCAGAAAGTCTCATTACCCAGCAGTGGTTCATTGTGGCATCTCTTCTCCTTTTCTTTTCCATGAATAGAGACAAGATGTATTGGCATCTTGTAACCACTGGTGGAGGCTCAGAAGTGCACCACAAAATCTCCTACGTTTTATGAAGCTGTGTTGTTCCCTAGTTACGTATTTATGTAAGACATTTGGGAAGATCATTGTGAGGGATATATTTAGTGTATTTGGGGTTGTCTTTTGAAGCATGAGGAAACAACTCTCTTAATTAGCAGATTTTCAAATCCCTGATTCACACATATATTATTCAAAAGAAAGAGTTATTCATATGTATGTGTGTCACACACACACATACCCACACATAAATATATGAAATGCTGTTTAGACAACGGTCTCACAGGAAGTTGTTAGAAAGAGTTATTTAAAGTTTTCAAACTGAACTGGTTACTCAGTGGTCTTTTTGTCATTATTTCTTTTTCCCAGCACTAAAATGAATATGAAAGCAGAGAATATTAGAAAAATGAGAATGAGAAATAAGAGTGGGAGTAATCAGTTTTATCTTTCAAGGAAGACAGCAAACATTTGGTCTATGTGTTTTTTTAAATATTAAGATATTACTGATATACAGTCTTATGAAGGTTTCACATGAAAAACAGTGTGTTTACTACAATCACCCATATTATTGAGTCCCCCCATACATCTTTTTTTTGGATCATTCTGTATTTACCATTTTTTGCCCTCCTTTGTTGTCTAACAAAAATAGTTTGCAAATACAGGTAACTTATTTTTGGATACATGTCATTCCTTTAAAGGATTATTATCGTTAATGTAATCATTTCTCTGCTATAGGCTATTTAGTTTGTTACTAGCCATATTAGTTTGCAACTGGCAAGCTATTCCAAAGAGTTTGTTAAATTGAATGTTATTTTAGAAAGTACATTTTCATATTAAGCTATTTCACTATTTGTTTTAGTAATCTGCCACAAAAAAAAAATACTTTGGGGCATACTGTTGTCAGGCTATGATGGGTTATGTTGGTGGCCCCGGATGAGTTCAAGGTCAAGAAATAGTCACTTGGTGAAATGGAAACTAGGAAAAGTTAAGATGATTATTATCTGTGTTGCTGGCAAACCATAATAGTTTTTCTCAGGGCCTAGGACTTCCCAAAGTCACAGAATAAAGATAGCTCTCTGCCCAGAGCATCTATTTGACTTGAGGATTTTGAATACATTGTGAAACATAACAAGGTTTAGTAGCAAGACAAACACTGATATATTGTGGGGCCGGATGCCTTGACTGATTTCCCTGAATTTTTAAGATTAAAATGCCATATTCAATTTAAGAAATTTAAGATTTAAGAAATTTTACATTAGCAAGGGCTACTTCAAAGTATATCCTCCAATCCCCTATATCATGAGTTGGGCCATTTGGTGAATACTTTAGACTTTGTGTGCCACATAGTTCTCTCCTGCATATTCTGTTTGGTTGTTTTGTTTTGCTTTCTATCCCTTTAAAAATGACAAAAGCACACTTGCTCACAGGCTCCTCCATTGCTAACACCTGCTGTAGACAGTCCATTCACATGTCCTGCTACCTCCTGGGGCTCCTGAGTGATCACACATGAGAAACACAGTCTTGGCTGTTCCCAAACTCTCCTTCATTAAAATTAAGCATATATTTAGGCAGAATGGAAAAGAATGTATTGATGGACAGAAATTTTGACCTATGTTGAAGCCCAACTGGGTGCAGCAGTTATGTGCTAATAGAACTCTTCAGAGACAAAAAGGGAAGCGAAAGTTCCAAATTTCATTGTTGTTCACAGGAGATTTTGCTCTGTCTTTAAAATGTAGACATTATTAACATAGGTTTAATGGCTACATCTACAGAGTGCATCCCTGCAAGTAGCCCCACCCCATTTGCCTCACCTCATTACCCAGTTGGTTGTCAAATCCTGTCTTTTCACCTAATGCATAGTCGGTACTGTTTCTGTCTCAAAACGCAATTTGAGCAGGCCTTGTTGTTGATCTTCCTCTAATTGACCAGGACTCTCATTATTTCTCTCTCCCCCGTGCCCAGAAATCCTTATTACTCTTAGGACATTTATTATCTTGGAGTGTTTTTTTTCTTGTCTTTGACTTCAGCTAGGCTCTGAGTGCCTTGTGCTTGTCCTCAGCTGGCTCTGTGGTGTCTTTACTGTAGGGTCTGTCACCTGTTGTGATGCTAGAAACACAGAATGTACTCAACAAAAATTGTTATGTGAAGGGGCAATAGCTACAGGTGTTTTCAGCTGAGTGTGTGTAACCAGTTCTTTTGGGTCTCGCCTCATCCAGCATTTGCACACTTATTCTAATAGCAGTCAGAGCCAAGTGTCTCCAAAGCAAGCTTACTGAACCTTCTGGTTTTTATGATGAAATCTGTTTGTGATATTGCCTCAATTAGAACCTCGCATATCCTGCAGTTAATATTTTCTTAGGAAATTTGATCTGAATTTAAAAATCATTATTATTCTGTCTAAAACATCACTTACCTTATCAAGGATGTCTTCACTTCTCTTACCTTCTGTCCGAATGTTTAGTCTTCCATTTTCACTTTACTTTGATGTCTGCCACAGTTTTCTACAGTGATGAGGCCCTGGGGCATGTCTTTCTTTAGAACAATGCCTTGTGCTGTGAATATTGAAAGGCCACACCATTGTGCTTCCAGCCATTTATCTTATGTAATCCAAACTGGTGATTTTCTTTCCATTAAAACTTTTCTCTCATTCTTAGTCTTATGCAGCAAAGTGAATGAAAAGGAAAGAGAACGCTTAAGATACTAGGGCCATGTTAATGCCAATGTTCACCCAGTAAAGCCTGTTGACAGGAGGGTCAAAGGTAACGAGTAAGTTTTCCTCTGCCCCTATTTTCATGTGACCTCTCCCAGGTCCCCAAGATGTATCTTCTTTATGAGGTTCTGCTTGCAGTTTTTTGATCACCCTGTCCCTCATACTAGTGTCTATAATCCTTGATTATAAATTTGGACAGTATTTACTACTTTCTTTAAAAGATGACAAATTTGCATTTCTTAGAACTTCTCTCATCTCACCCATTTGATTTATACACGGAAATTTGTTAGTTTTTAAGTCTCATTCTCTTCTGTAACTAATAACTATTATAAAGTAAAAATTCAATACATGTTATATTTGTATTGTTTTAGACATGTAAATACTGTTCTCTACAGAGCTGTTCAGTTGTGTGAGCAGTGAGAGGAGGGCAAATAATCCTATTTTACTAAATTACTGTGGTTTAAGAAGGACATAAATGTCAATAGCCAAGAGATTATCTTTCTTAATTGATTTTGTTCTTTCCACTTACTCCTCTGATATTTCTTAAAATTTTGTTACTGGTTTCTTTTCCTTTTGATCTCAAGAAAACTTTTCCCATGCAATTTCAGTTGGTGCTTGTAGACACACCTGCTTGCTCTTCCACCTTGTACCAGTAGGGTTTGAATTGGGAATTTAAAATCCTCAGCAGCATATCCTTTTTTTGTATTTGGCATAAAAATTGCTGAATGAAGCTGTTTCAGACAACTGCATCGCACATATCCTACCAGGATTAGAACTGCCAACTGTGATTTCCTTCTATACTCAGATTCCATAAAATGGAATATAGCATTAATGGTCCTTTTCCACTAAATGAGGAGGCTACCCTCATGCTTAAAAGACTTTTTTAGAAGGAGCCTGTGGTCATTTTCCACAGCTGCAGCAACTCATAGACTTAGAGAGAATGTCTTTAAAAATTCTGTGGGAAACCAGGTTTGCTGTGGCTCACTGAGAACCCGTGGCTGCCACTGTTCACAGGTACCCAGAGGCTACCCTCATGCTTAAAAGACTTTTTTAGAAGGAGCCTGTGGTCATTTTCCACAGCTGCAGCAACTCATAGACTTAGAGAGAATGTCTTTAAAAATTCTGTGGGAAACCAGGTTTGCTGTGGCTCACTGAGAACCCGTGGCTGCCACTGTTCACAGGTACCCAGAGGCTACCCTCATGCTTAAAAGACTTTTTTAGAAGGAGCCTGTGGTCATTTTCCACAGCTGCAGCAACTCATAGACTTAGAGAGAATGTCTTTAAAAATTCTGTGGGAAACCAGGTTTGCTGTGGCTCACTGAGAACCCGTGGCTGCCACTGTTCACTCGGGCCTCATCCTTTTCTTGCTCCTTGTACCATCCTATCAGTGAAGTGTCACAAGAGAGCATGGGAAGTGGGACAACCTTCCAGTGAGCCTGCTGTGGGCCCTCCTCACTGCTCCTGGGGCACTGGGTGGATGGAGCACATCCCTGTCTCTGTCTGAGATGGTTGTTGAGCACATGACCATCCCATTGTAGAACCGGTGAGTTCCTTAGTGAGCCCTGAAGAAAGGCTCTTGTGGGCTCTGTCAGTTGTAAATTTTATCAGGAGCTTATGAATGTCTCTCCCACTGGTTCTCACTGGAACACAAACAAGTACAGGTGAAGTAAGCTTTTTTTTCTTTTCCTTTTTAACAGCTGTTTAGCTTGCTTTATTCTTAAAATTGTAGTGTTTCTGTAAATGTGCCATTAAGAAAAATGTCAGTTATGCTGATATCTATATAATTCAGAAATTTTCTTTTCATAGGCAGTTGGCACTACAAACAAAGTGAATTTATCATCCCTTTTCCTAAATGAAATAAAAATGTATTGTCATCTGAAATGGGGCAAATTTATCTTGAATACACTTTGTGTGTCTGTGCCTTCTCAAAAGACATATTATCTGATCATTGTTGTTATAGTTACAGAAGGTTGATTGTCCAGAATGTGCAATTTGCAGGTGTGCATTTACAAGCACCTCAGAGACAGTATCTTTGATCATAAAAAATTCAGCAAGCCTATCTAGAGACAATAGTGAGTTTTTAAAATACTGTATTTTTAATTTCCATAGTATGAACTCTAATATATATATTTAAAAATAGATGCCTGATAAGTGAAGTGAATATAAGAAAACAGATCTTCCTCTTTTATTGGGGAATGCCTCAGGACAAAATATAAGAATGTATATCATAAAAGGATGTGATTTTTAAATTACTATTTTAAACTATTTCACATCATACTGTATGTTATTATCTCTGAAAGGAGGTATTAACTATTAATAAATCCTAGATTTTAGATTATCACTCCCCTACTCTGCTTAAATGTGACAAAGAAAACAATTTAACCTCTTATTTCAGATTCATCAGGACACTCAAAAACTTTTGAATGTCAGAAAGGATTTTTTTACACTATTCTTTAAAACCTGTAGTTAATAGAGTAGAAATCGGATTTACTCAAATTATGTTACTAGCATGAGGTTAATCTAAAGCATGGCACATTGGAGAGGGGCGGAAGATGGTGGCATGAGTAGAGCAGTGGAAATCCCCTTCCAAAACCACATATATCAATGAAAATATAACAAAGACAACTCCTCCTAGAATAAAGACAACAGGACACAGGACAATATCCTGTCCACATCCGCACCAGACAGAACCAAGCACTTCACGAAGGTGGTAAGAAACAAGCCACGGCCCAGTGGGAGCCGAGCGCCCATCCCCCCAACTCCCGGCGGGAGAAGAATAGGCAGAGCGGGAGGGAGACGGAGCGCAGGACTGCCAAACACCCAGCCCCAGCTATCCGGGCCAGAGTGCATGGCCCTGGATACTAGGAAAACAGGGCAGCCAGAATAGTGAGCGGGCACCGGAGGCCAGGCCCCAGAGGACATAAGAAAAGCGAGCGAAATTTTTTTTTCCTGTTTTGTTTTGGCTAGCGCTTTTTGGAATTCATAAAGGGATAGGGACCCCAATGCTAGGGAAAGAGGGCAGCAAGACCGGTGAGCAGATGTCTGAGGCTGGCACCGGAGAATAAAGAAAAACGAGCAGCCACATTTTTTTTTTAATTAATATTTTTTTTTTTGTTTCTGTTGTTTGGTATTTAATCCCATCAGCACATCATTTTTTTTTTCAGTTTCACTTATCTAGGGTACCGGTCCCCTCCCCCTCAACTTGTAGTTTGTCTTCGTCCTTGGATATCAAGTGCGTCTCCTGTAAGGGAGCACGTCGGTGGTCTTGAGTACTTATCCCTTCTTTTAACCATGTGTCTTTAATTGGAGCACTCAGAGCCTGTCTTTTTATTCTGACAATTGAGAGCTGTGACCTTATTGCACTTAAAAATTATTTTTTGTTATCATGAACCTACAATCACATAAAGAACATTATGATCTTCAAGTACATCAATTCCCCCCCATAAAGCCCTTTACAGTCGCTGTCCATCAGGGTGTAGTAAGATGCTGTACAATCACTACTTGACTTCTCTGTGTTGTACAGCCCTGCCCATGACCCCCACACCCCACGCATTATTCATGTTAATCCTAATCCGCCCTTTCTTTCTCCCCGCCCTGATCCCACCCTTCCCACACACCCTGGCCAGTCCCTTTCCCTTAGGTAACTGTTAGTCCACTCTCGGGTTCTGTGAGTCTGCTGCTGTTTTTTTCCTTCAGTTTTTCTTTGTTGTTATACTCCACACATGAGTGAAATCATTTGGTACTTGTCTTTCTCCGCCTGGCATATTTCACTGAGCATAATACCATCTGGCTCGATCCACATCATTGCAAATGGTAGGATTTGTTTTCTTCTTATGGCTGCTTACTGCACTTTTTAAACTGGATTTCATTCTTCTTTTTGTTTGCAGTTTTGCTGTGTGTTTTCACCATTGCTATACTAGTTATGAGCAACAGCTTTGTCTTAATTGATATGTACCTATATCTATCTGTCTGTCTATCAATCTATCATCTATCATCTATCTATCTTTCCGTCTATATATCTATGAATCAATCATCTTTTTGTCTCCCCATTTATCCTTGTGTACAGAAGAGTTAACAACATAGCCTATGTCACTTTCCAACATTATGCTTCCAAAAATCTTGCAGGTTATCTAGGCCATAGGTAGAGCACAGGGTTCACTGAGACACTTGCAGTTCGAGTTAGAAGCGTGTGCCTGCAAAACCAAGAAATGGTGATGCAGGGACTTGAACCTGTATATATGTCCTCTGTCCTCTTTTACCTCCTTCTCACTTACTGACTGTATTTAGCAACGTTCATTGTCTAAGTGCTCCCTGAAGACCACATGTATCCTTCCTCTGGGACTGTTGTCGACAGAGAAGTGAAGATGGTGCTTTGCTCACCACCATGTTTGAGGGACATCTGCATGATCACCGGTGATAGGACGAGGGACATATAAAAAGATAAACCAATTTATACACAGGAACATTTCTGAGCAAAGTGTGAGTTGTGGAGTGACGTGTTTATTTGAGTGTCCGAACTTCCCTCTTTATGTGGTTATTACTCCTTTACATTTGTAAACATCATAAAGCTCATTGATTTCAAAAGCCCAGATGCATATAATTACAGGAATTCAGTTGTTGCGGTGAGAAAAAAAGAGAAGGAGTTTGCTGTCCCACTAAATCTATGGCTGGGCACTGCTGAAACCAAACAAAAAGAGTTCATGGTGGCTAGATAGGGTTATTTTCTACTGACTGTCTCTGGGACTCAAACAGACTCCATTTGTTACTTAGTTTGTTTCTCAGTTTCACTTGTGTAGGGTACCTGGTCCCGCCATTTTGGCTTGTATTTTGTCTGTGTCCTTGGATCTCAAGTGAGTCTCCAGTAAGGGAGAACATAGGTGGTCTTGAGTATTCCTCCGTTTTTCTAACCCTGTGTCTTTTGATTGGAGCACTCAAAGCCTGTCCATTTATTCTGATAATTGAGAGCTGTGCTCTTACTGCACTTTGAAATTATTTTTTTGTTATCATTAATATACAATCACATGAAGAACATTATGCTTACTAGACTACCCACTTCACCAATTCCTCCCCTAAACCCCATTACGGTTGCAGTCCATCAGAATGGTTGGGTACTGTAGACAACTTCACCATGTCCCCCTCACACACCGCGTTACAGTCGCTGTCCATCAGCGTGTAGTATGATGCTGTAGAATCACTACTTGTCTTCTCTGTGTTGTACTGCCCTACCCATGCCCCGCCCACCCGACACATTATACTTGCTTATCCTAATGCTCCCTTTCTTTCTCCCCACCCTTATCCTTCCCTTCCCAGTCACCCTGAACAGTCCTTTTCCCTTTGGTAACTGTTAGTCCACTCGGGTTCTGTGAGTCTGCTGTTTTTCCTTCAGTTTTTCTTTGTTGTTATACTCCACAAATGAGTGAAATCATTTGGTACTTGCCTTTCTCCGTCTGGCCTATTTCACTGGCCATAATACCCTCTATCTCCATCCACGTTGCTGCAAATGGTAGGATTTGTTTTCTTCTTACGGTTGCTTACTGCACTTTTTAAACTGGATTTCTGTCTTCTCTTTTGTCTGTAATTTCTCTATGTTCTTTAACCATTGCTCTCCTTGTTATGAGCAATAGCTTTGTGTTAATCAATATGTACCTATGTCTATCTGTCTGTCTATATATGTATCTATCTATGCATCTATATATCTATCAATCCATCAATCATATTTTTGTCTGCCCATCTGTCCTTGTGTACAGTACAGTTAACAACATAGCCTATGTCATTTAACTACATAATGTTTCCAAAAATCTTGCAAGGTAACAAGGCCATAGGGAGAGCACTGGGATCAACCGAGACACTTGCTGGTCGAGTCAACAGTGTGTACGTACAAAACCAGGATATGGTTGTGCAGGGACTTGAACCCATGTTTCTGTCCTCTGTCCTCTTTTATCTCCTTCTCACTTGCTGACTGTATTTAGCTACATTCATTGACTAAGTGGTCAATGAAGACCACAAGTATCATTCCTCTGGGCCTGTTGTCAGCAGAAAGTAAACTTGGTGCTTTGCTCACCGCCATGTTTCGGGGACATCGGCGTGATCACCGCTGATGGGAGGGAGGGAAAATGAAAAAGAACACCAATTTCTAGACAGGAGCAGTTGGGAGCAAAGAGTGTGTTGTGGAATGACGTGTTTATTTGAGGGTCCAAAGTTCCCTCTTTATCTGGTTATTACTTCTTTACATTCGTGAACATTATAAAACCCACTGATTTCAAAGGCCCAAATGCATATCATTACAGCAATTCAGTTGTTGAGGTGAGAGAAAATGAGAAGGACGCTGCTGCACAACTTAATCTATGGCTGGGCACTGCTGAAACCAAACTAAAAGAATTCACGTTGGTCAGATAGGGCTACTTTTTAGTGAAAATGTCTGGGGACTCAAACAGAATCCATTTGTTTGATTGTTTCTCAGTTTCACTTGTGTAGGGTACCTGTCCCCACACCTTCGGCTTGTAGTTTGTCTGTGTCCTTGGATCTCAGGTGTGTCCCCTTTAAGGAAGCACGTAGGTGTCTTGAGTTTCCATCCCTTCTTGTAACCCTGTGTCTTTTTTCTGGAGCACTCAAAGCCTGTGATTTTATTCTGATGAATCACAGCTTTGCCCTTATTTCACTTAAAAATTTTTTTTTGTTATCATTAATCTACAATCACGTGAAGAACATTATGTTTACTAGGCTCCCCTATTCACCAAGTCCCCCCAAATAACCTCTTACAGTTGCTTTCAACCAGCAGAGTTGGATGCTGTTGACACATTCATCATGCACCCCCACACACACCACATAACAGTCGCTCTCCATCAGCGTGTAGTAAGATGCTTTAGAATCTCTACTTGTCTTCTCTGTGTTGTACAGCCCTCCCCATGCCCCCCCGACCCCACGCATTATACATGCAAATCTAATTGTCCCCTTTCTATCTCCCCGCCGTTATCCCTCCCTTCCCACCCACCTGCCCAGTCCCTTTCCCTTTGGTAACTGTTAGTTCACTTTCGGGTTCTGTGAGTCTGCTGCTGTTTATTTACCTCAGTGTTTCTTTGTTGCTATACTCCACACATGAGTGAAATCATTTGGTACTGGACTTTGTCCGCCTGGCCTATTTCACTGAGCATACTACCGTCTAGCTAAATCCACATCATTGCAAATGGTAGGATTGTTTTCCTTCTTATGTCTGCTTAGTTCACTTTTTAAACTGGATTTCTTTCTTCCTTGTTGTTTGTAGTTTTGCTATGTGCTTTCACCATTGATCTCCTTTTTATGAGCAATAGCTTTATGTTAATCAATATTTATCTGTATCTATCTATCTGTATGTCTGTCTGTCTATCCATTTATCTACTTATCTATCTATCTATCTTCCTATGATTTATCTATGATGTCTATCATCTATCAATCTATGAAGCTATCTATCTATCATCTGTCATCTATCTATGAATCAATCATCTTTTTTCTGCCCATCTATTCTTAGGTACAGAACAGTTAACAATATTGCCTATGTCACTTCCCTACATTATGCTTCTAAAAATCTTCCAAGGTATCTAGGCCTTAAGGAGAGCACTGGGTTCACTGAACATTTCCAGGTCGAGACAGCCGCGTGTGCTTATAAAACCAGTAAATAGAGGTGCAGGGACTTGAATCCGTTTATCTGTTCTCTGTCCTCTTATACCTCCTACTCGCTTTGTGACTGTATTTAGCCACATTCACTGACTAAGTGCTCCATGAAGACCACAAGTATCCTTCCTCTGGGCCTGTTGTAGACAGAAAAGTATACATGGTGCTCTGCTCAACCCCATGTTTGAGGGACATCGGCGTGATCAACGCCGATAGGACGGAGGGACAAATAAATGGAACAACGATTTCTAGACAGGAGCAGTTGGGAGCTAAGAGTGTAATGTGGAGTGACAGTTTATTTGAGTGTCCAAACATCCCTTTTAATGTGGTTATTACTTCACAATCGTGAAGATCATAAAACCCACCGATTTCAAAGGCACAGATGCTTATTATTATAGCAACTCAGTTGTTTAGATGAGAGAAAATGAGGAAGACTTTTCCGCAACACTAAATCTATGGCTGGGCCCTGCTTAAAACAAACAAAAGAATTCACGGAGGCCAGATAAGGCTATTTTCTACTGACTGTCTCTGGGGACTCAAACAGAATCCATTTGTTTGATTGTTTGTTTTTCAGTTTCACTCATGTAGGGCACTTGTCCCCACACCTTCAGCTTGTAGTTTGTCTGTGTCCTGGGATCTCAAATGAGTCTCCTGTAAGGAAGCACGTAGGTTTCTTGAGTTTTCATCCGTTCTTTTTACTCTGTCTTTTGTTTGTAGCACTCAGAGCCTGACCTTTTATTCTGATGATTCAGAGCTCTGCCCTTATTGCACTTAATAATTTTTTTGTTATCATTAATCTACAATCACGTGAAGAACATTATGTTTACTATGCTCCCCCTTCACCAAGTCCACCCCCAAAAACCTCTCACAGTCGCTGTCCATTAGCATATTTAGTTGCTATAGACCCATTCACCATGTACCCCTTCTCAGACACCGTTACAGTCGCTGTCAATCAGTGAGTAGTAAGAAGCTATATAAACTTTACTAGTCTTCTCTGTGTTGTACAGCACTCCCCATGCCCCCCCCCGACCCCACGCAATATACATGCTAATCCTAATGCCCCCATTCTTTATCCCCGCACTTATCCCTCCCTTCAGGACCACCCTGCCCAGTCCTTTTCCCTTTGGCAACTTTTAGTCAACTCTCGGGTTCTGTGAGTCTGCTGCTGTTTTTTTCCTTCAGTTCTTCTTTGTTGTTATACGCCACACATGAGTGAGATCATTTGATAATTGTCTTACTCCATCTGACCTATTTCTCTGAACATAATACCGTCTAGCTCCATCCACGTCATTGTAAATGGTAGGTTTGTTTTCTTCTTATGGCTCTTTACTGCACTTTGTAAACTGGATTTCATTCTTCCTTTTTGTTTGTAGTTTAGATATGTGCTTTCACCGTTCATCTGCTTTTTATGACCAACAGCTTTTTGACAATCGATATGTATCTGTATCTATCTATCGCTCTGTCTGTCTCTATATCTATCTATCTTTCTATATATCCTTCTATCTATCTATCTCTCTATCCATCTCTCTATTTATCTATCCGTCTATCTAGCTTCCTATCATCTATCTATCAAGTGTATCATCTGTCTATCATCTGTCATCTATCTATCTGTCTATCTATGAATCAATCATCTTTTTGTCTGCCCATCTATACATATGTACAGAACAGTTAACGACATCACCTATGTCACTTCCCTACATTATGCTTCCAAAAACATTGCAAGGTCACTAGGCCATAGGGAGAGCACTGTGCTCACTGAGACAATTGCAGATCGAGTCAGCCACGTGTCCTTTCAAAATCAGTAAATGGTGGTGCAGGGACTTGAACCTGTATCTCTGTCCTCTGTCCTCTTAAACCTCCTTCTCGCTTGCTAACTGTATTTACCAACATTCATTGACTAAGTACTCACTGAAGACCACAATTATACTTCCTCTGGGCCTGTTATAGACAGAAAAGTATTCTTGTTGCTTTACTCACCACCATGTTTGAGGGACATTGGCATGTTCACCACTGATAGGAGGAGGGACAAATAAAAAGGAACACCTATTTCTAGACAGGAGCATTTGGGAGCAAAGTGTGTGTTGTGGAGAGACGTGTTTGGTTGAGTGTCCAAACTTCCCTCTTTATGTGGTTTTTACTTAATTACTATCGTGAACATCATAAAACACAGTGATTTCAAAAGCCCAGACTCATATTATTGCAGCAATTCATTTGTTTATGTGAGTAAAAATGAGAAGGACATTGCATTACCACTGAATCTATACCTGGGCACTGCTGAAACCAAAAAAAAAGAATTCACGGCTACGTAGGACTATTTTCTAGTGACTGTCTCTGGGGACTCAAACAGAATCCATTTGTTTCTTTGTTTCTCAGATTCACTTGCATAGGTTACCTTTCCCCACACCTTCAGCTTGTAGTTTGTCTGTGTCCTTGGATCTCAAGTGAGTCTCCAGTAAGGGAGCACATAGGTGTTCTTGAGTTTTCATCAGTACTTCTGTCCCTGTGTCTTTTTATTAGAGCAGGAAAAGCCTGTACTTTTATTCTGATATTTGAGAGCTATGCTCTTACTGCACTTTGAAAATTTTTTGTTCTCATTAATATACAATGACATGCAGAACATTATGTGTACTAGGTTGCCCATTTCACCAGTTCCTCGCCAAATCCCAGTTACAGTCGCTGTTCGTCAGCGTGTAGTAAGATGCTGTAGAATCACTACATGTCTTCTCTGTGTTGTATAGCCCTCCCCATGACCCTACACCCTATACATTATTCATGCTAATCCTAATGCCCCCATTCTTTTTCCTCGCCATTCCCACTCCCTTCCCACAAACCCAACCCAGTCCCTTTCTCTTTGGTAACTGTTAGTTCACTCACGGGTATTGTGTGTCTGCTGCTATTTTTTCCTTCAGTTTTTCTTTGTTATCGTACTCCACACATGAGTTAAATCATTTGGTACATGTATTTCTCCGACTGGCCTATTTGACTGAGCACAATACCCTCTAGCTCCATCCACGTTATTGCCAATGAGAGGATTTGTTTTCTTCTTATGGCTGCTTACTGCACTTTTTAAAATGGATTGTATTCTTCTTTTTTGTTTGTAGTTTCGCTATGTGCTTCAACCATTGCTCTCATTGTTGTGAGCAATAGCTTTGTGTTAATCGATATGTACCTATATCTATCTGTCTGTCTATCTGTCAATCTTTTAATCAATTAATCAATCATCTTTTTGTCTGAACATCTGTCCTGGTGTACAGAACAGTTAACCACATAGCCTATGTCACTTTCCTACATTATGCTTCCAAAAATCCTGCAAGGTGTCTAGGCTGTAGGGAGAGCACTGGGTTCACCGAGACACTTGCAGGTCGTGTCGGCCGTGTGTACTACAAAACCAGTAAATTGTTGTGCAGGAACATGAACCCGTGTCTCTATCTTCTGTCCTCTTTCATCTCCTTCTCACTTGCTGTCTGTTTTAGCGACATTCATTGACTAAGTTCTCCCTGAAGACCACAAGTATCCTTACTCTGGGCCTGTTGTCAACAGAAAAGTAAACTTGTTGCTTTGCTCACCTCCATGTTTGAAGGACATCGGCATGATCACTGCTGATAAGACGGAGGGTCATATAAAATGGAACACCAATTTCAAGACAGGAGCAGTTGGGAGCTAAGAGTGTATTGTGGAGTGATATGTTTATTTGAGTGTGCAAACTTCCCTCTTTAGGTGTTTATTACTTCACATTCGTGAAGATCATAAAACCCACCGATTTCAAAGGCCCGATTCTTATTATTACAGAAACTTATTTGAGATGAGAGAAAATGAGAAAGACTTTGCTGCACCACTAAATCTATGGCTGGTCCCTGCTGAAAACAAACAAAAAGAATTCACGGTGTCCAGATAGGGCTTTTTACTACTGACTGTCTCTGGGGGCACAAACAGAATCCATTTGTTTGATTGTTTGTTTTTCAGTTTCACTCGTGTAGGGTACTTGTGCCCGCACCTTCAGCTTGTAGTTTGTCTATGTCCTTGGATCTCAAGTGAGTCTCCTGTAAGGAAGCACGTAGGTTTCTTGAGTTTTCATCAGTTCTTTGAACCCTGTGTCTTTTGTTTGCAACACTCAGAGCCTGACCTTTTATTCTGATGATTCAGAGCTATGCCCTTATTGCACTTAAAAAAATTTTTTTGTTATCATTAATCTACAATCACGTGAAGAACATTATGTTAACTATGCTCCCCGTTCACCAAGTCCACCCCCAAAAACCTGTCACAGTCTCTGTCCATCAGCATAGTTGGATGCTATAGACCCCTTCTGAATGTACCCTTCACAGACAACATTACAGTCGCTCTCAATCAGCGAGTAGTAAGATGCTATATAATCACTGCTAGTTTTCTCTCTGTTGTACAGCAATCCCCATGCCCCCGCCAACCCCACGCAATATACATGCTAATCCTAATGCCCCCATTCTTTCTCCCTGCACTTATCCCTCCCTTCAGAACCACCCTGCCAGTCCTTTTCTCTTTGGAAACTTTTAGTCAACTCTCGGGTTCTGTGAGTCCGCTGCTGTTTTTTTCCTGCAGTTTTTCTTGGTTGTTATACTCCACACATGAGTGAAACCATTTGATACTTGTCTTTCTCCGCCTGACCTATTTCTCTGAACATACTATCATCTATCTCCATCTACGTCATTTCAAATGGTAGGATTTGTTTTCTTCTTATGTCTGCTTACTGCACTTTGTAAACTGGATTTCATTCTTCCTTTTTGTTTGTAGTTTAGCTATGTGCTTTCACCATTCATCTCCTGGTTATGAGCAACAGCTTTGTGTCAATCGATATGTATCTGTATCTATCTTTCGCTCTGTCTGTCTGTATATCTATCTATATTTCTATATATCCTTCTATCTATCTCTCTATCCTTCTATTTATCTATCCATCTATCAAGCTTCCTATCATCTATCTATCATGTGTATCATCTATCTATCATCTTTCATCTATCTGTCTGTCTATCTATGAATCAATCATCTTTCTGTCTGCACATCTGTCCTTATGTACAGAACAGTTAACAATATCACCTATGTCACTTCCCTACATTATGCTTCCAAAAACATTCCAAGGTCACTAGGCCGTAGGGAGAGCCCTGGTCTCACTGAGACAGTTGCAGATCTAGTCAGACACGTGTGCTTACAAAACCAGTAAATGGTGGTGCAGGGACTTGAACCCGTATCTCTGTCCTCTGTCCTCTTAAAACTCCTTCTCGCTTGATAACTTTATTTAGCCACATTTATTGTCTAAGTGTTCACTGAAGACCACAAGTACACTTCCTCTGGGCCTGTTGTAGACAGAAAAGTATACTTGGTGCTTTACTCACCACCATGTTTGAGGGACATTGGCGTGTTCACCACTGATAGGAGGAGGGACAAATAAAAAAGGAACACTGATTTCTAGAGGGAACTGTTTGGAGCAAAGTTTGTGTTGTCGAGTAAAGTGTTCTATTTGGCATGCAAACTTCCGTTGGTATCTGGTTATTGCTTCTTTACATTTGTAAACATCATAAAGTCCACTGATTTCAAAAGCCCAGACGCACATTTTTGCAGCAATTCAGTTGTTGAGGTGAGAGAACATGAAAAGTTCCTCCCTGTCCCACTGAATCAATGACTGGGCACTGCCAAAACCAAACACAAAGCATCCACGGTTGCGGGAATGGCTATTTTCTACTGACTGTCTCTCTGGGCACTCAAACAGAGTCACTTTTTTTTTTGGTGTCAGTAATGTACAATTATTTTAACAACATTGTGGTTACTAGACTACCCCTTCTCACCCCTCCCTACCATTATCAAGTCCACTATCCGCACCCCATTACAGTCGCTGTCCATCAGTATAGTTAGATGCTATAGAATCACTACCTGTCTTCTGTGTGCTATGCTTCAATCCCCGTGGCCCACCACCCCCTACATTACATTTGTGGATCGTAATGCCCCTTTACACCCTTATCCCTCCCTTCCCACCCATCCTACCAGGTCCCTTTCCCTTTGGTAACTGTTAGTCCATTCTTGGGTTCTGTGAGTCTGCTGATGTTTTGTTCCTTCCCGTTTTTGCTTTGTTCTCATACCTCACAGAGGAGTGAAAGCTTGGGTACTTGTCTTTCTCCACCTGGCTTATTTCACTGAACATAACAACCTCTAGCTCCGTCCGTGTTCTTGCAAATGGTAGTAGGATTACTTTTCTTCTTATGGCTGAATAATATTCCATGGTGTGTATGTACAACCGCTTCTTTATTGTCGGGAGCCGTAGGCCATAGAAACAATGGTCTCTCCCTTTTCGCCTAGGCCTCTATTTTCTCAAGCCTGTACCGTTTAAGAAGCATCAATTGACACAGCTTGCGATTAGATCGCTGGGATAGAGATTATGCAGCTGCCGTGATAACATCTCCTCCTTAGTTAAATCTTCTGTCTTTTCTCAGTAATCCCCCACCCATGATCTTCTCCAGAGTACATTCCTCAGTTAGGTATCCTAGCAACCTAGATAAATCTTGCCACTTCAGCTGGGGCTGTTTCCCCTTCCTAGCTCCTATATAATATTGCTTGTAAAAATAAACATTGAGACCTTGATCAGACTTTCGACTGTGTCTCCTTCTTTGTGTCTGGTTTGTCTCTCATCCAGGTTAACTTCCCCTCGAGCCCTTGTTGAACTCCCCACCAGCCGGGGCATGTGGTGTCCAACGTGGGACTCGAGGTACGAAGCCTGATCTGGACATCGCTAATATGGACGGGCATCCTTCTTTCTTTGGATCACCACCCCACCGGTGATACAAGATTCGCATGAAGATCACCACAGGAGTACCCGCCTGTGACACAGATCGATAAAGGTAAGGAATGCGACGCAGTCATGGGGCAAACACTAAATAAGCATGAGTTATTTCTTAAGGGACTTAAGGCTTCTCTCAAGACATGAGGAATACGGGTTAAGAAAAAAGGTTTGGTTAAATACTTTATCTTGCTAGAGGATGTCGGCCCATGTTTCCCCCAGGAAGAAACTGTAGATGAAAAACAGTGGCGCCGAGTTGGTAACTGCCTCAATGATTATTATCATTCCTTTGGCCCTGAGAAGGTCCCAGTACAGGTATTTTCTATTGGAATCTCATAAACGATATGTTGCAGGTACGCCACTGTCACCCAGATGTTTCAAAGATTTTTGACGAAAGTGAAAATTATTTGAAGGGAAAGTTTAAAACCAGTCAAACTTCTCTCCAAAAAAGGAAGTCTCCGAGGAACTTCATCCATCCTCCCCAGCCTCTAATTGTCCCTCTTTCTCCTTTCCCATGCCCGAGGTTAAGGGTGATCCACCGTCTAATGGCCCCCCCAAAAATCTATTTACCCAGTCCTGCCGTTCTCAGGTCCAACAGCCCTGATGATGATCCAATCTACCCTGAAGAGGGGGTCAAAATAAAAGACGCTGCCAGTAAGCACCATAATCTTGATTGGCCCCCTCAAGCACCTTTAGGTGCAGGTCCACCACCCTATAACTTACAACGCCCTATAACATACCACTGCCCTAAGACATACCACCCCCTTTAACAAGCCACTGTTAAACTCTCTCGGGAGGCGCAGTCCCTTAAGGCACTGCTTCAGAACAAAAGGGAGAGATCCCAATTGTTTAGGCAATTACGTGAACTTGACTTAGAAATAAGCTCCCCCCGACCACCCTGTTCAGAAAATAAAAGTAAGTTCCCCCTCTGCTCCCCCCGTTCAGAAAGTTAAAACCAAAAATAAAACCCTTCATGTCTTCCCGGTGACCCGATCCCAAACTAGACCAACCGAGGGAGAACCGACTGAGGGAGAGTCAAATGAGGATGAACCACGAGAATCAGAAGAGGCAGATACGGATGCAGAGGAGCCTATATCCCAGCTTGAGTCAGAAAACACTGAGGGAAAGGACGAGAATGCAACTTCAAACATTAGGACTCATCGGAACCGCCACCTTAAATTTAAAAGTATAAAAGACTTAAAGAATGCTGTTTCCTCATATGGCCCTGTTGCCCCCTGTACTATTTCATTGTTAGAGTCTCTAAGCGAAGACTGGCTTACAGCTAATGATTGGGACATGTTTACTAAAGCCACCTTAACAAGAGGTGACTTTCTCTTACGGAAAGCTGATTACACTGAAAGATGCCAGGATACTGCATACCGCAATATGGCTGCCGGCAGTCCTTCCAAATCCTGGATGTTAGACAATCTTCTGGGCAATCGCCCCTATGACACAAATGAAAAACAGGCTAAGTTTTCTCCAGGCTTACTCACACAAATCCAACATGCAGCCCTTAAGGCCTTGAAGAGCCTCCCTTCTAAAGGGTCAGTTATCACCTCTCTTGACAATGTTAGACAGGGGCCGCAGGAACCTTACAGTGAATTCACAGGCCGCCTTACAGAGGCCGCCTAACGCCTCATGGGAAGGGAGGAAACAGATAATGAATTCATTAAACATCTTGCTTTTGAAAATGCTAATTCAGCTTGTCAAGCAGCTATGCGTCCCCATCACAGCGGCAAAAAGTTCTCTGATTTTATAAAACTTTGTGTCGATGACCCAACATCTCGCAATATCGGAATAGCCATAGGAAGAGCTCTTAAAGAGTTTACTCAGGGAGCCAGGCCCAAGACCTGCTTTAATTGCAAGCAAACAGGTCATTTTTCAAGAGAGTGCACAGCCCCTAGGACCAAACAATCGCTCCCATCATTCCTGTGACCGCGATGCAAATGGGGTAAGCATTGGGCCTCCGAATGCCGCTCCAAGGCTGATATACAGTTTAATCCTCTGCCTCCAAAGCAGGGAAAATTGATAAAGGGCCCACCCCAGTTCCCCAAAACCTACCCATGATAGAACCCTGGTGTCATCAGGTTCGTTCCCCAGTCAGTCCAAAATCCAGCATCACTCTCCTCTCTGGAGCAACCGCCGGTAGCGCAAGACTGGACCTCTGTTCCACCTCCCAGTCAATACTGACCCCATAAATGGGAAATCAAATTCTTTCAATGGGGATTTTTGGCTCTTTGCCGCAAGGCACCTTTGTTCTTATAATGGGTCGTGCCAGCTCCACTATTCAGGGCCTCACTATTTCTCCAGGAGTCATTGACAACGATTATACTGGAGAAATTAAATTTATGGCTACAGCCTTTCAGGGACCAATTACCATTTCCCCTGGGCAACGGATTGCTCAATTAATATTACTCCCCCTCGATGATAAAATTCCTAGCTAAAAGCAAAAGAGAGGCCCCCATGGGTTTGGATCATCAGATGTTTATTGGGCACAATAGATCACTCAAAAAAGACAACTTCTTAACTAAAAATTAAAAGGAAAAACCTTTGAAGGCCTTATAGATACAGGCGCGGATGCCACAACTATTTCCAGTAAGGATTGGCTTTCATCTTGACCTCTCACCGCTTCCATGACTCACCTTAGAGGTATTGGACAGACCTCCAACCCCCTACAAAGCTAAAAAGTTATTCAATGGGAAGATTAAGAAGGCAATCACAGTACTGTCCAGCCCTACGTGCTTTCAGGCCTACCTATCAACCTCTGGGGCAGAGATATTCTCTCTCAAGTGAAGCTCATTATGTGCAGCCGTAATGAACTAGTCACTCACCAGATGCTCAATTAAGGCTTTCGCCCTGTGCAAGGGTTGGGCAAACACTCTCAGGGCTCAAAAGAGCCGGTCCCGGTCACCATAAAAACTGATCATGCTGGAATTGGCTATGAAAATTTACCATAACGGCCGTTGACATGCCTGTACCCCATGCAGATAAAATATCCTGGAAAACAAATTACCCTGTATGGGTTGATCAATGGCCCTTAACTTCTGAAAAACTGGCTGCAGCCACAATGTTAGTACAGGAACAACTTGCTGCAGGCCATATCGAGCCTACCACCTTCCCCTGGAATACTCCTATTTTTGTGATAAAGGAAAAATCAGGATAACGGAGGTTACTTCAAGATCTTAGAAAAATTAATAAAGCTATGATACCTATGGGGGCCCTTCAAACAGGCCTCCCACTCCTGTGGCGATTCTAGTGGGATACTGTTAAATCATAATTGACCTAAAAGATTGCTTTTTCACAATCCCCCTACATCCTAAAGACTGCAAGCCTTTTGCATTTAGTTTACTGGTGATTAATTTTAAAGGCCGTATGCCAAGATTCCAATGGAAAGTTCTGCCCCAAGGAATGGCAAACAGCCCTACGCTGTGCCAAAAATTTGTAGCTCAAATTATAGACCCATTTAGACAAAGATGGCCTTCTACATATTTAATTCATTACATGGACAACATCCTCATGGCTGGTCCTAACCCCACTGAACTCCTTGCTTATTCCCAAGAGCTTTCTAGGGCCCTTACCAGAGATGTCTTTAGATAGCCCATGATAAAATTCAATTAAAACCCCCTTACTTGCTTTTAGGCTTTGAACTCTTTCATAATAAGATTCTTTCACAAAAGGTTCAACTTAGAACCGTTAGCTTAAATACTTTAAATGATTTTCAAAAATTTCTAGGAGATATTAATTGGCTCAGGCCTTATCTCATGCTAACTACTGGAGAGCTTAAACCCTTGTTTAATATTCTTAAAGGGACCCAGATCCTACTTCGAGTTGCTCATTAACAGCCCCTGCCCTAGAAGCCCTGAAGGCATTGGAAGCTGCAATTCTAAACCAAAGGGTCACCTTTATCTCTTATGAGAAGCCTCTTCTCCTAGTCATTTGTGCTACTGATTTTACACCCACCGGAGTGTTCTGGCAAGAGGGTCATCTTTTTTGTTTCCATTTACCTGCCTTCCCAGCCAAAGTCCTTATCCCCTATACCTCCTGGGTGGCTGAACTGATAAAAATCGGATGCGAACAGAGCAGGAAAATATTCGGTAAAGACGCTGACAAAATTATCCTACCCTATTCCCCTACCTAAATCCAGTGGTTGATAGAGAATGACGATGAATGGGCAACATCCTGCAATTCTTTTCAGGGAGCCCTTGACAATCATTACCCTGCTAACAAGCTTCTCCATTTTCTAAGGACGCAACCATTTGTTTTCCCTACATTGACCTCCTCCCAACCCCATCCTAATGACCCCAAGTTCTCACCGATGGCTCCTCCAACGGAGTGACAGCCTTCACCGTAGATAATCAAATCACTTCCCTACAATCCCCATTCCACTCCACTCAATTGGTTGAACTCTTCGCTATTTTACAAGTTTTTCAACAACTCCCAAATACTCCATTTAACCTATACACAGACAGTGCTTATATTGCTCAATCCATTCCCCTTTTAGAGACCGTGCCCTATATAAAACCCACTACAAATGCCACCCCTCTGTCTTTTTCCACCCAGCAGTGCATACATTCCAGGCAACATTCCTTTTATATAAGCCATATTCTTGCCCTTTGTGGTCTTCCTGGACCTCTAGCCACAGGCAATGCTGTGACCGATAAAGCTACCCAACTTTGTCTTCTCGTTGAGCTTGATCCTGCGGCTCAAGCCAAAGAAGCTCACTCTTTACACCACCATAATGCTCAAACCTTACGTCTTCTTTTTAAAATTACTAGAGAACAAGCCCGTCAGATTGTTAAACAATGTGCAAATTGTGTCACTCTCCTGCCTGTTCCTCACTTGGGTGTGAACCCTAGGGGCCTAGTTCCCAATGAGATGGGGCAAATGGATGTAACACACGTCCCCTTATTCAGAAATCTTAAATATCTTCATGTTACTGTAGATACATTTAGTGGATTTATTTTTGCCAGCCTCCACGTAGGAGAAGCTTCAAAAAATCTTATTGCTCATGTACTCAATTGTATTAGTGTCATGGGAAAACCCGAGATTATCAACACTGCTAATGGTCCTGGATATACTGGAAAAAATTTCCAAGAATTTTGTCACCAATTACAAATTAAGCCTGTTACAGGCATACCATACAATCCCCAAGGTCAAGGGATTGTCGAACGAGCCCTTTTAACTATTAAACATACCTTCCACAAATTAAAAATGGGAGATTTATATCCCATGAAAGGCTCTCCAAGAAATATTCTTCATCATGCCTTGTTTATTCTTAATTTTCTAACTTTGGATGCTCATGGCAAACCTGCAGCTGGTCGCCTTTGGCACCCACAACATGATAAATCTATGCCACTGTCATGTGGAGAGACAACCTCACATCCCATTGGAATGGCCCCGAGCCCATACTCATATGGGGCCGGGGATCTGCCTGTGTTTTCGACACCAAAGAAGGAGCTGCTCGCTGGATGCCAGAGCGTTTGATTAAACCAGTAGATCTACCATAAGATTTTTAAAATTCTTATCCAACTGTTCAGGGTGGTGACATCCCCTGAGACATCCTTTTTCTTCTTCTCTCCATAGATTCTAGTCGTCGGTTTAGTCCTTGCCTTTATCTTAGGCATACGACTCGCCACCTCCACCCTTCACCAGTGGACCCTTGTACAGCAGACTATTCTTGTTACCACTTACTGGATCCTTGTTGGTGTATTCGCACTTCTTAACAGCACCTTATAAAAAGATGAAGCCCATCAACTCTCTCATTTTCACCTTCTTCGCGGAACCTTAGAAGTTCTTCAAGACCAAATAGATTCCCTTGCAGAAGTAGTCTTACAGAACAGACGTGGCCTAGACCTTCTCACCGCGGAACAAGACGGAATCTGCTTAGCCTTAGAAAAGAAATGCTGCTTCTATGAAAGCAAGACTGGAGTAGTTCGTGACAAAATAAAAAGACTCCAAGAAGATCTCGTGCAAAGAAAGAAAAAACTGTTTGAAAATACCCAAAGGTCTTGGATGAGCATGTTTCTTCCTTATCTTCTCCCTATACTAGGACCCTTCCTTAGTCTCATGCTTGTGCTCTCCCTTGGCCCTTGGGCCTTCCAGAGAATTACCACCTTCATTAAATAACAGATCAATATGGCCCTCGGCAGACAGATACAATTCCACTGTCACCGTTTTGTCCTGGTGGACCAAGGCTATGATGTGCTCTTTGACTCCCCTCCTTTAGAAGCTGGATAGGATACAGACCTATGCATATCGGCTCACAATAAAGTGAGTGCGATATGGGCACCAATGTGGTTGCGAAGCTAAGCATTGGAAGGGAAGGTCCGTGAACCGCCTCTGAATTCCCTGAGAGAAAAACCTGTCTTGTATGGAGGTTAGTATCTAAAATAAATACGCCCTTCCTCCCCTCCACAAAAGATACCAAGGGCCAAAGTTGACCCCCATAAATGGGGAGTCTCGGAGGAGCCAAGTCACTAATCCCCAAATTCGTTAATGCCCACCGCTAAATATCAGGCCTACCCCTCTTTTCTATAAAAGAAGGGAGGAGATATCGGGAGCCGTAGGACATAGAAACAATGGTCTCGCCCTTTTCGCCTAGGCCTCTAATTTCTGCCCCGTTTAGGAAAGATCAGTTGACCAACTTGAGAATAGACGCTGGGATAGAGATTAAGCAGCTGCTGTGATAACATCTCTTCCTTAGTAAAACATTCTGTCTTTCTCAGTAATCCCCCACCCATGATCTTTTCCAGAGAACATTCTTCATTTAGGTATCCTAGCAACCTAGATAATCCTTGCCATTTCAGCTGGGGATGTTTCCCCCTCCTATCTCCTATATAATCTGCCTTGTAAAAATAAACTTTGAGACAATGACAACACTTTCGACTTGGTCTCCTTCTTTGTGTATGGTTTGTTTCTCATCCAGTTTAACTTCCCCTCGATCCCTTGTTGAACTCCCCACTGGCCGGGGCATTTATCCATTCATCTCCTGATGGATACTTAGGTTTCTTCCATTTCTTGGGTATTGTAAAGAGTGCTGGATCAACATAGGGGTGCATCTGTCTCTTTCATACTGGGCTCCTGCACTCTTAGGGTAAATTCCAGGAGAGGAATTCCTGGGTCAGATGGTATTTCTGTTCTTTGTTTTTTTCGGGATCATCCATACTGCTTTCCACAATGGTTGAGCTGACTGACATTCCCAACAGCAGTGTAGGAGGGTTCCCATTTCTCCACACCCTTGCCGACATCTGTTGTTGTCTGTCTTTCGGGTGGTAGCCATCCTAACTGGTGTGAGGTGATACCCCATTGTGGTTTTAATGGGCATTTCTCTGATGGTTAGCAATGTGTAGCGTCTTTTCATGTGCCTGTCAGCCACCTGAAATTACTTCTGCGGAGAAGTGTCTGTCCAGATCCTCTGCCCATTTTGTAATTGGATTTATTTGCAATTTTTGTGTTGAGGTTCATGAGCTCTTGATACATGTTTTGGATGGCAATGCCTTATCAAATATGTCATTAGTGAATACATTCTCCCATACAGAAGGATGCCTTTGGTTCTACTGATGGTGTTCAAACAGAATCTTACTAAACCGCCTACCACTTCATTCCCAATCTGACTAAATTTTTTTTAAGAACACCAACCAGCCGAGAAAACTGGAACGAAGAGGAGAAGCTGTGATGCAGGAACATCTAGTGTAAAACTGAGAGGTGAGGTGATGTGGAGACTGGTAGGTTGTATCTTTCCATGTGCTGCTTTCACGTGTCATAGGTAGAAAAGATTGCCAAGGATATGAAGCCCGGGGTGTTGATGTCACCTGGTATCAATGGAGCCACGTAGCCTCTAGCCATTGATGGGAAAGCTAGCATGCGGCACTGTTGTCTTTCCTGCGGAGTTAGACGTGCAGCGTCCCCCAATTGCAGTTCAGTCAGAGCCCGTGTGGGACTGTCCTGGCACTGGCCGGGGTGGACCCGACAGCTGTGCCATTCCTGCTGGGTAGTCGCAGCACCCCTCTCGGAACAGGGCCTCAGCAGCGCTTCCTGGAGAGAGAGAGTAGAGAGAGAATTGCGTTCGAGAGAAATTGACTGTTTTGTTTTCTGTAGCTCCATGAGCATGCTCCTGATGTTTATTTTGAGATCCCTTTCTCACGAAGATTGATTTGAGGTCAGTTACCAGGTTCCCTTGAAGGTCCATATTTGTAGGTGGTGCACTCTAGCTACCAGATGCTTTACTCTCTGGAGATGCACAGCCCTTGGTTGGATGGCAGGGGTCCAAGGGGAGCGGTGCCGGTGCCCATTCCCACCGGGAGTAAAGAGGTCTTTCCTGCTTCCCGGCAACAGTACCCATCTCCACTGCCAGGGCCAGAGTGCAGAGCATGCAGGGAGAAGCTGCCGTAGGTCGGGGCGGCCGTTTTGCAGGCCGGTGACGGCGGGGAGGGAGGCCATGTACCACTCACAGCACGGTAAGTGTCCTCGGAGCTGCGAGGCCAGCCAGGGGGATGGAGCGACCGGAGCTCCTGAAAGCTAACCCGCCTGCCGGGCAGAGTGCACCCGCGCAGTTTGGCGCACCTGTACTTTCTCCTGAGTGGCAAGCCGTGTGGAAGCCTTGCCCCTTTAGCAGTTCTCTCGCTGTTAGGAAGTCTCTCAGACAGTCCGCCTTTCTTTTGTCAAACAGCGGCCGGATGTGGATCCCTCTGTTGTCCCACAAGTGGCTGGAACCTCAAGTCTCTCGAAGTCTTCTGCCTCCCTTTGCTTTCCAACCCCACCGATCCTCCAGTATGCACCACATGTACGGTAGGTTCGTGCTCAGAGAGCACATCTCCACGGCTGTACGTCACACTTCTCCTTGAGGTGAAAGGCTGCCGCAGCAGCGTTCCTCCCTGCTGCTCTTCCACGATTTGTTATAGTTGTTCTATTTCCATATAGTACGTATTTATGTGGTTTTGATCTTGGGAGAAGGTTTCCGCTCCACTCTCATGTGAGCCTGCGTCATTAATCCCATCAGCACATCTTTTTTCTGTTTTTTCTCTTCAGTTTCACTTGTTTAGGGTACCTTTCAGCACCCCTCAATTTGTAGTTTGTCTTCGTCCTTGGATATCAAGTGAGTCTCCAGTAAGGGAGCAGGTAGGTGTTCTTGAGTTTTCATCCCTTCTTTTAACCATGTGTCTTTTGATTGGAGAACTCAGAGCCTGTCCTTTTATTCTGATAATTGAGAGCTGTGTCCTTATTGCACTTAAAAAATCTTTTTTGTCATCATTAATCTACAATCACGTGAAGAACATTATGATCACCAAGTACACCAAGTCCTCCCCATAAAACCCGTTATAGTGGCAATCCATCAGCATTGTTGGATGATGCAGACCCCTTCACCATGTCCCCCCGCACACACTCCGTTACAGTCGCTGTCCATCAGCATGTAGAAAGATGCTGTAGAATCTCTACTTGTCTTCTCTGTTTTGTACAGCCCTCGCCATGTGCCCCGGACACCCCGCATTATACATGCTAATCCTTATGTCCCCTTTCGTTCCCCTGCCCTTATCCCTCAATTCATACCTACCCTGCCCAGTCACATTCCATTGGTAATTGTTAGTCCACTCCCGGGTTCAATGAATCCGATGCTGTTTTTTTCCTTCAGTTTTTCTTTGTTGTTATACTCCACACATGAGTGAAATCATTCGGAACTTGTTTTTCACTGCCTGGCCTATTTCACTGAGCAAAATACCCTCTAGCTCCATTCACGTTGTTGCAAATGATAGGACTTGTTTTCTTCTTATGGCTGCTTACTGCACTTTTTAAACTGGATTTTATTGTTCTTTTTTGTTTGTAGTTTCGCTATGTGCTTTCACCATTGCTTTCCTGGTTATGAGCAATAGCTTTGTGTTCATCGATATTTACCTATGTTTTTCTATCTGCCTGTCTATCTATCTATCATTCAATCAATCAGTCATATTTTTATCTGAAAATCTGTCCTTGTATACTGAACAGTAAAGAACATAGACTATGTCCCTTCCCTACGTTATGCTTACAAAAATCTTGCAATGTAACTAGGCCGTAAGGAGAGCACTGGGTTCACCGAGACACTTGCAGGTCGAGTCAGAAGTGTACCTACAAAACCAGGAAATGGTGGTGCAGGGACTTGTACCCGTGTCTCTGTCCTCTCTCCTCTTTTATTTCCTTCTCACTTGCTGACTGTATTTAGCCGCATTCATTGACTAAGTGTTCCCTGAAGACCACAAGTATCGTTCCTCTTTGACATTTTTCGACTGAAAAGTAAACTTGGTGCTTGCTCACCACCATGTGTGAGGGATATCGGCGTGACAAACTCTGATAGGAGGGAGGGTCAAATAAAAAGTATTACCGATTTCTAGACAGGAGCAGTTGGGAGAGAAGTGTGTGTTGTGGAGTGAAGTGTTATTTGAGTGTCCATACTTCCCTCTTTACCTCGTTATTACTTCTTTATATTCGTGGACATCATAAAATCCACTGATTTCAAAGGCCCAGACCCATATTATTACAGCAATTCACTTGTTGAGTTGAGAGAAAATGAGAAGGATGTTGCTGCACCACTAAATCTATGGCTGGGCACTGCTGATACCAAACAAAAAGCATTCACGGTGGCCAGATAGGTCTATTTACTACTGACTGTCTCGGGGGCACAGACAGAATCCATTTGACTGATTGTTTGTTTTTCAGATTGACTTGTGTTGGGTACCTCTCCCTACCCCTTCGGCTTGCAGTTTGTCTGTGTCCTTGGATCTCAAGTGAGTCTCCTGTAAGGGAGCACGTAGTTGTTTTTGAGTTTTCATCCCTTCTTTTAAACCTGTGTCTTTTGTTTGGAGCACTCAAAGCCTGTCCTTTTACACTGATGATTCAGAGATGTGCCCTTATTGCACTTTAAAATGCTTTTTTTGTGATCATTAATCTACAATCACATGCACAACATTATGTTTACTAGGATCCCCCTTTCACCAAGTTCGCCCCAAAAACCTCTTACAGTCGGTGTCCATCAGTGTAGTTGGATGCTGTATACTACTTCACCATGACCCCCCACACACACCCCGTTACAGTCGCTGTCCATCAAAGTGTAGTAAGATGCTGTAGAATCTCTAAATTTCTTCTCTGTGTTGTAAAGCCCTCCCCATGCCCGGCCGACCCCACGTATTATTCATGCTAAAAATAATGTCCCGTTTCTTTCTTCCCACCCTTTTCCGTCACTTTTCACCCACCCGGCCCAGTCCTTTTCCCTTTGGGATCTGGTAGTTCACTCTCTGGTTCTGCGATTCTGCTGCTGTTTTTTTCCATCAGTTTTTTTTTTTTTTATACTCAGCACATGAGGGAAATCATTTGGTACTTGTCTTTCTCCTACTGGCCTTTGCAATGAGCATACTACCATCCAGCTCCACCCACATCATTGTAAATGGTAGGATTTGTTTTCTTCTTATGGCTGCTTACTGTACATTTTAAACGGCATTTCATTCTTCCTTTTTGGTTGTAGTATCGCTATGTGCTTTCACCATTTATCTCCCGGTTATGAGCAATAGCTTTCTGTTAATTGGTATGTATCTGTATCTATCTATCTCTCTCTCTATCTATCTATCTATCTATATATTTATCTATCTATCTATCTATCATCTATCTATCTATCTGTCTGTCTGTCTATCTATCTATCAATCTATCTATCTATCTGTCTATCTATCTATCTATCTACCTCTATTCCTATGTATCTATCATGATTATCATCTATCTATCATGTCTATCATCTATCTATCTATCATCTGTCATCTATTTATCTGTCTATGAATCAATCATCTTTTTGTGTGCCCTTCTGTCCTTATATACAAAACAGTTAACAACATCGCCTATGTCACTTTCCTACATTATGCTTCCAAAAATCTTGCAAGGTGAGTAGGCCGTATTGAGAGCATTGGGTTCACTGAGACACTTTCAGGTAGAGTCAGCAACGTGTGCTTACAAAACCAGTAAATGGTGGTGCAGGGACTTGAATCCATATCTCTGTCCTCTGTCCGCTTTTCCCTCCTTCTCGCTTGCTGACTGTATTTAGCCACATTCATTGACTAAGTGCTTCCTGAATACCGCAAGTATCCTTCCTCTGGGCCTGTTGTAGACAGTGAAGTATACTTGGTGCTTTGCTTACCACCATGTTTGATGGACATTGGCGTGATCACCGTTGATTGGAGGATTGTCAAATAAAAAGAAACACCTATGTGTAGACAGGAGCATATGGGATCCAAGAGAGTGTTGTGGAGTTCCATGTTTGTTTGAGGGTCCAAACTTCCCTCTTTTGGGGGTTATTACTTCTTTTAATTCGTGAACATCATAAAAACCACTGATTTCAAAAACCCAGACTCATATTACTACAGCAATTCAGTTGTTGAGTTGAGGAAAAATGAGAAGTACAATGGTGTACCAGTAATCTATGGCAGGGCACTGCTGATACCAAACAGAAAGAATACACGGTGGAAAGATAGGGCTATTTTCTACTGACTGTCTCTGGGGACTCAAATAGAATCCATTTGTTTGTTTGTTTGTTTCTCAGTTTCACTTGTGTAGGGTACCTATCTCCACCCATTCGGCATGAAGTTTGTCTGTGTCCTTGGATCGCAAGTGTGTCTGCTGTAAGGGAGCACATAGGTGGTCTTGAGTTTTCATCCCTTCTTCTAGCCTTGTGTCTTTTGGTTGGAGCACTCAAAGCCTGTCCTTTTATTCTGATGACTCAGGGCTGTTCCCTTATTGCACTTAAAAAAATTTTTTTTGTTATCATTAATCTACAATCACGTTAAGAACATTATGTTTACTAGGCTTCCGATTCACCATTCCCCCCCTAAAACCTCTTAGGTCACTGAACATCAGCGTGTAGTAAGTTGGTGTATAATCCCTACTATCCTCTCTGTTTTGTACAGCCCTCACCATGCTCCTCCCACCACACATATTATACACGCTAATACTAACGCACCCTTTCTTTCTAACCGCCATTATCCCTCCTTTCCCAGCCAACCTGCCCAGTCCCTTTCCCTTTGGTAACTGTTGGTCCACTCACGGGTTCTGTGAGTCTGCTGCTATTTTTTTCCTTCAGATTTTCTTGGTTGTTATACACCACACATGAGTGAAATCATCCGGTTCTTGTCGTACTCTTCCTGGCCTATTTCACTGAGCATTCTACCTTCTAGCTCCATCCACGTTGTTGCAAATTGCAGGATTTGTTATCTTCTTATTGCTGCTTACTGCACTTTTTAAACTGTATTTCTGTTTTCTCTTTGGTCTGTAGTTTCGCTATGTGCTTTCACCATTGCTCTCCTTGTTATGAGCAATAACTTTGTTTTAATCGATATGTACCTGTATCTATATATCTGTCTGTCTATCTATCTATTTATCTATCAGTCTATCAATGAGTAAATCATCTTTTTGTCTGCCCATCTGTCCTTTTGTACAGAACAGTTAACAACATAGCCTGTGTCACTTCCTTACATTGTACTTCCAAAAATCTTTCAAGCTTACTAGGCTGCAGGGAAAGCACTGGGTTCACCAAGACACTTGCAGGTAGAGTCAGCTGAATATTCCTACAAAACCAAAAAAGTTTGCTGCAGGGTCTTGAACCCATGTCTCTGTCCTCTCTCCTCTTTTATCTCCTTCTCACTTACTGACTGTATTTAGTCACATTCACTGAATAAGTGCTTCCTGAAGAACACAAGTATCCTTCCTCTGGTCCTGTTGTAGACAGTAAAGTATACTTGGTGCTTTGCTTACCACCATGTTTGAGGGACATCGGCGTGATCACCATTTATAAGAGGAGGGTCAAATACAAAGGAACACCTATGTCTAGACAGGAGCATTTGGGTGAAAAGAGAGTGTTGCAGAGTTACGTGCTTGTTTGAGTGTCCAAACTTCCCTCTTTAGGGGGGTTATTACTTCTTTACATTCGTGAACATCATAAAACCCACTGATATCAAAAGCCCAGACTTCTATTATTACAGCAATTCAGTTGTTGAGGTGAGAAAAAATGAGAAGGACGTTGGTATACAACTAAAGCTATGGCTGGGCACTGCTGAAACGATACAAAAAGAATTTGCGGTGGCTAGATAGGGCTATTTTCTACTGACAGTCTCTGGGGACCCTAAGAGAATCTATTTGTTTGTTTGTTTATTTCTCAGTTTCACTTGTGTAGGGTACCTATATCCACCCATTCGGCATGAACTTTCCCTGTGTCTTTGAATCGCAAGGGAGTCTGCTGTAAGAGAGCACATAGGTGGTCTTGAGTTTCATTCCTTCTTCTAGCCCTGTGTCTTTTGGTTGGAGCACTAAAAGCCTGTCCTTTCATTCTGATGACTCAGAGCTGTGCCCTTATTGCACTTAAAATTTTTTTTTTGTTATCATTAATCTACAATCACGTGAAGAACATTATGTTCACTATGCACCCCCATCACCAAGTCCCTCCCAAAAACCTCTTACAGTCGCTGTCCATCAGCGTAGTTGGATGCTGTAGACCCCTTCACCATGTATCCCCCAACAGACACCGTTACAGTCACTGTCCATCAGTGATTAGTAAGATGCTATATAATCAATACTAGTCTTTTCTATGTTGTACAGCATTACCCATGCCCACTCCGAACCCACGAAATATACATGCTAATTCTAATTCCCCCATTCTTTCTCCTCACACTTATCCCTAACTTCAGACCCACCCTGCCCAGTCCGTTTCCCATTGGTAACTTTTAGTCAACTCTCGGTTTCTGTGAGTCTGCTGCTGTTTTTTTCCTTCAGTTTCTCTTTGTGTTGAAATCATGTGATTTCACACATGAGTGAAATCATTTGGTAGTTCTCTTTCTCCGCCTGGCCTATTTCTCTGAACATAGTACCGTCTAGCTCCATCCACGTCACTGAAAATGGTAGTATATTTTTCTTCTTATGGCTGCTTACTGCACTCTTTAAACTGGATTTTATTCTTCCTTTTTTGTAGTTTAGCTGTTATTCACCATTCAACTCCTGGTTATGAACAATAGCTTTGTATCAATCGATATGTATCTGTATCTATCTATCTAATGGACTGTCTGTCTATCTATATATCTATGAATGTATGTATCAATGTATCTAAGTATGTATATATCTATGTATCTATCAATGTATCATCTATCTATCTATCTATCTATCTATCTATCTATCTATCTATCTATCTATCTATCTATCTATCTATCTAACTTCCTATCATGTATCTAAGATGTCTAACATCTATAAATCTATGTACCTATCTATCTATCCTTCATCGGTCGTCTGTATACCTATCTATCTATGAATCAATCATCTTTTTGTCTGTAGATCTATCCTTATGTATAGAACAGTTAACAACATAGCCTATGCCACTTCCCTATATTATGCTTCCAGAATACTTGCAAGGTAACTAAGCCATAAGGAGAGCACTGTGTTCACCGATACACTTTCAGGTAGAGTCAGCCGCGTGTGCTTACAAAACCAGTAAATGGAGGTGAAAGGACTTGAACCTGTATCTCTGTCCTCTGTCCTCTTATACTTCCTGCTCGCTTGGTGACTTTATTTAGCCACATTCAGTGAGTAAGTGATCCCTGAAGACCAAAAGTATCCTTCGTCTGGGCCTGTTCTCGACAGAAAAGTGTACTTGGTACTTTGCACACCACCATGTTTAAGGGACATTGGCGTGATCACTGCTGATAGGTGGAGGGAAAAATATAAAGGAACACTTATTACTGGACAGGAGCAGTTGGGAACAAAGAGTGTTGTGGAGTGAAGTGTTTATTTGAGGGTCCAAACTTCCCTCTTTAGGTGGTTATTACTTCTTTACATTCCTGAACATCATAAAAAGCAATAATTTTAAAAGCCCAGACGCATATTATTACAGCAATTCATTTCTTGAGTTGAGAGGAAATGAGGAGGAAGTTGCTGCACCACTAAATCTACGCCTGAGGACTGCTGAAACCAAATAAAAAAAATTCACGGTGGCTAGATAGGGTTATTTTCTACTGACACTCTCTGGGGACCAAAACAGAATGCATTATTTCTTTGTTTCTCTGATTCACTTGTGTAGGGTACCTGTCTCCGCCCCTTCAGCTTGTAGTTTGTCTGTGTCCGTGGATCTCAAGTGAGTCTCCAGTAAGGGAGCACGTAGGTGGTCTTGAATTTTCATCAGTTCTTCTAACCCTGGGTCTTTTGATTGGAGCACTCAAAGCCTGTACTTTTATTCTGATATTTGAGAGCTGTGCTCTTACAGCACTTTGAAATTTTTTTTGATCTCCTTAATGCACAGTCACATGCAGAATATTATGTTTTCTAGTCCGCCCTCTTCACCAAGTCTCCCCCAAATCCCAGTTACCTTCGCTGTCCATCAGCATGTACAAAGATTCTGTAGAATCACTACATGTCTTCTCTGTGTTGTATAGCCCTACCCATGACCCCACACCCTACACATTATACATGCTAATCCTAAAGCCCCCATTCATTTACCCCGCCCTTATTACTCCCTTCCCACAAACCCTACCCTGTCCCTTTCTCTTTGGTAACTGTTAGTCCACTCTCGGGTTCTGTGATTCTGCTGCTGTATTTTCCTTCAGTTTTTATTTGTTATCATACTCCACACATGAGTGAATTCATTTGGTGCATACATTTCTCCGAATAGCGTGTTTGACTGAGCATAATAGAATCTAGCTCCATCCACGTTATTGCAAACGATAGGATTTGTTTTCTTCTTATGGCTGCTTACTGCACTTTTTAAACTGGATTTCATTCTTCTTTTTTGTTTGTAGTTTCGCTATATGCTTTCACCATTGCTCTCCTGGTTATGAGCAGTAGCTCTGTGTTAATCGATATGTACCTATATCTATCAATCTGTCTGTCTATTTTTTAACAATCAATCAATCATCTTTTTGTCTGCCCATCTGTCCTTGGGTACAGAACAGTTAACCATATATCCTATATCATTTTCCTACACTATGCTTCCAATAATCCTGCAAAGTATCTAGGCTGTAGAGAGAGCACTGTGTTCACCGAGACACTTGCAGTTCGAGTCGGCGCATGAACCTACAAAACCAGGAAATGGTTGTGCCGGAACTTGAACCTGTGTCTCTATCCTCTGTCCTCTTTCATTTCCTTCTAACTTGCTCTCTGTATTTAGCCACATTCATTGACTAAGGGCTCCCTGAAGAGCTCAAGTATCCTTCCTCTGGGCCTGTAGTCGACAGAAAAGTAAACTTGTTTCTTTGATCACCACCATGTTTGAAGGACATCAGCGTGATCACCGCCGATAGGACGGAGGGTCAAATAAAAAGAAACACGAATTTCTGGACAGGAGTCGTTGGGTGCTAAGAGTGTATTGTGGAGTGACGTGTTTATTTGAGTGTCCAAACATCCCTCTTTAGGTGGTTATTAGATCTTCAACTTCATGAACATCATAAAACCCGCTGATTTCAAAGGCCCAGATCCTTATTATTACAGCAACTCAGTTGTTGAGTTGAGAGAAAATGAGATGTATGTTGCTGCACCACTAAATCTATGGCTGGGAACTGCTGAAACCAAACAAAAAGAATTTACGGTGGCCAGATAGGGCTATTTTCTGCTGACTGTCTCTGGGGACTCAAACAGAATCCATTTGTTTGATTGTTTGTTTTTCAGTTTCTCTCATGTAGGGTAATTGTTCACACACCTTCGGCTTGTAGTTTGTCTGTGTCCTTGTATCTCAAGTGAGTCTCCTGTTGGTAAGCACGTAGGTGTCTTGAGTTTTCATCCCTTCTTTTAACCCTGTGTCGTTTGTTTGCAGCACTCAGTGCCTGACCTTTTATTCTAATGATTCAGAGCTGTGCACTTATAGCACTTAAAGAATTTTTTTTATCATTAATCAACAATCACGTGAAGAACATTATGTTTACTATGCTCCCCCCTTCACCAAGTTCACCCGAAAAAGCTCTTCAGTCGCTGTCGATCAGCGTAGTTGGATTCTGTAGACCCCTTCACCATGTCCCCACCCACAGACCCCGTTACAGTCGCTGTCCTTCAGTGAGTAGTAAGATGCTATATGATCTCTACTAGTCTTCTCTGTGTTGTACAGTACTCCCCATGCACACCCAACCCCACGCATTTTACATGCTAATCCTAATGCCCCCATTCTTTTTCCCCAAACTTATCCCTACCTCAAGACCCACCCTGCCCAGTCCTTTTCCCTTTGGTAACTTTTAGTCCACTCTCGTGTTCGGTGGGTGTGCTGCTGTTTATTTCTTTCAGTTTTCTTTGTTGTTATACTCCACACATGAGTGAAATCACTTGGTACTTGTCTTTCTCCGCTTGGCCTATTCCTCTGAACATACTACCATCTAGCTCCATCCACGTCATTGCAAATGGTAGTATTTGTTTTCTTCTTAAGTCTGCTAACTGCACTTTTTAAACTGGTTTTCATTCTTCCTTTTTGTTTGTAGTTTAGCTATGTTATTCACCATTCAACTCCTGGTTATGAACAATAGCTTTGTGTCAATCTATATGTATCTATATGTATCTCTCTAATGGTCTGTTTGTCTATGTATCTACGTATGTATATATCTATGTATGTATGTATCCATCTATCTATCATCCTATCATCTATCTATGATGTCTAACATCTATCAATCTATGTACCTATCTATCTATCTTTCATCTGTCGTCTGTCTACCTATCTATCTCTGAATCAATCATCTTTTTGTCTCCCCATCTATCCTTATGTACAGAACAGTTAACAACATAGCCTATGTCTCCACCATACTTTATGCTTCCAGAAATCTTGCAAGGTAACTAAGCCACAAGGAGAGCACTGTGTTCACCGATACACTTTCAGGTAGAGTCAGCCGCGTGTGCTTACAAAACCAGTAAATGGAGATGAAAGGAACTGAACACGTATCTCTCTCCCCTGTCCTCTTATACTTCCTGCTCAATGGTGACTTACTTAGCCACATTCAGGGAGTAAGTGCTCCCTGAAGACTTCAAGTATCATTCCTCTGGGCCTGTTGTCGACAGAAGTGTAAACTTGTTGCTTTGCTCACCACCATGTTTGAAGGACATCAGTGTAATCATCACAGATAGGACGGAGGGTCAATTAAAAAGGAACACCAATTTCTAGGGAGGAGCAGTTGGGAGCTAAGAATGTATTGTGGAGTGACGTGTTTATTTGAGTATCCAAACTTCCCTCTTTAGGTGGTTATTAGATCTTCACATTCGTGAACATCATAAAACCCACTGATTTCAAAGGCCCAGATGCTTATTATTAGAGCAAATCAGTTGTTGAGGTGAAAAAAATTGAGAAGTACGTTGCTGCACCACTAAATCTATGGCTGGGAACTGCTGAAACCAAACAAAAAGAATTCACGCTTGCCAGATAGGGCTATTTTCTACTGACTCTCTCTGGGGATTCAGACAGATTTCATTTGTTTGTTTGTTTCTCAGTTTCACTTGTGTAGGGTAATTGCCCCACACCTTTGGCTTGTAGTTTGTCTTTGCCCTTGCATTTCAAGTAAGTCTCCTGTACCAAAGCACATAGGTGTCTTAAATTTTCATCCCTTCTTTTAACACTGTATCTTTTGTTTGCAGCACACAGAGCCTGAACTTTTATTCTGATGATTCAGAGCTGTGCCCTTATTGCACTTAAAAATTTTTTTTTGTTATCATTAATCTACAATCATGTGAAGAACATTATGTTTACTATGCTCCCCATTCACCAAGTCCCTCCCAAAAACCTCTTACAGTCGCTGTCCATCAGCGCAGTTGGATGCTGTAGACCCCTTCACCATGTACCCCCAAACAGACACCGTTACAGTCGCTGTCCATCAGCGATTAGTAATATGCTATATAATCAATACTAGTCTTTTCTACGTTGTACAGCTCTACCCATGCCCACTCCGAACCCACGCAATATACATGCTAATTCTAATTCCCCCATTCTTTCTCCTCACACTTATCCCTCACTTCAGACCCACCCTGCCCAGTCCTTTTCCCTTTGGTAACATTTAGTCAACTCTCGGTTTCTGTGAGTATGCTGCTTTTTTTTTCCTTCATTTTCTCTTTGTGATGAAATCATGTGATTTCACACATGAGTGAAATCATTTGGTACTTGTCTTTCTCCACCTGGCCTATTTCTCTGAACATACTATCGTCTAGCTCCATCCACGTCATTGCAAATGGTAGTATTTTTTTCTTCTTAAGGCTGCTTACTGCACTCTTTAAACTGGATTTCATTCTTCCTTTTTTGTAATTTAGCTGTTATTCAAAATTCAACTCCCTGTTATGAACAATAGCTTTGTGTCAATCGATATGTATCTGTATCTATCTTACGGTCTGTCTGTCTATCTATGTATCTATGTATGTATATATCTATGAATGTATGTATGTATGTATGTATGTATGTATGTATCTATCTATCTATCTATCTATCTATCGTCCTATCATCTATCAATCTATGTACCCATCTCTCTATATTTCATCTGTCGTCTATTTACATATCTATCTATGAATCAATCATCTTTTTGTCTCTCCATCTATCCTTATCTACAGAACAGTGAACAACATAACCTATGTCTCTTCCCTACATTGTGCTTCCAGAAATCTTGCAGGGTAACTAAGCCATAAGGAGAGCACTGTGTTCACCGATACACTTTCAGGTAGTGTCATCCGCCTGTGCTTACAAAACCAGTAAATGGAGGTGAAAGGACTTGAACCCGTATCTCTCTCCTCTGTCCTCTAATAATTCGTGCTCGCTTGGTGACTTTATTTAGCCACATTCATTGAGTAAGTGATCCCTGAAGACCACAAGTATCCTCCGTCTGGGCCTATTGTCGACAGAAATGTGTAGTTGTTTCTTAGCAAAACACCATGTTTGAGGGACATCGGCGTGATCACTGCTGATAGGTGGAGGGAAAAATATGATGGAACACCTATTTCTGGACAGTAGCAGTTGGGAAAAAAGAGTGTGTTGAGGAGTGAAGAGTTTATTTGAGGGTCCAAACTTCCCTCTTTATCTGGTTACTACTTCTTTACATTCGTGAACAACATTAAAAGCAGTGATTATAAAGTCCAGACGCATATTATTACAGCAATTCATTTGTTGAGGTGAGAGGAAATGAGAAGGAAGTTGCTACACCACTAAATCTATGCCTGGGCACTGCTGAAAGCAAACAAAAAGAATTCACGGTGGCCAGATAGGGCTATTTCCTACTGACTCTCTCTGGGGACTCAAACAGAATCCATTTGTTTGATTGTTTCTCAGTTTCACTTGTATAGGGTTCCTGTCCCCGCCCCTTCGGATTTTAGTTTGTCTGTGTCCTTGGATCTCAAGTGAGTCTCCAGTAAGGGAGCACATAGGCGGTCTTGAGTTTTCATCAGTTCTTCTAACCCTGTGTCTTTTGATTGGAGCACTCAAAGCCTGTACTTTTATTCTGATATTTGAGAGCAGCGCTCTTTCTGCACTTTGAAATTTATTTGTTCTCATTAATGTACAATCACATGCAGATCATTATGATTTCCAGTCTACCACCTTCACCAAGACCCCTCCAAATCCCAGTTACAGTCGCTGTCCGTCAGCATGTACTAAGATGCTGTAGAATCACTACATGTCTTCCCTGTGTTTTACAGCCCTACCCATGACCCCCCACCCTACACATTATACATGCTAATCCTAATGCCCCCATCTTTTTCCCCTCCCTTATTACACCCTTCCCACAAACCCTACACAGTCCCTTTCTCTTTATTAACTCTTAGTCCACTCTCGGGTTCTGTGAGTCTGCTGCTGTCTTTTCCTTCAGTTTTTCTTTGTTGTCATACTCCACACATGAGTGAAATCATTTGGTACATGTACTTCTCCGCCTGGCCAATTTGACTGAGTATAATACGCTCTAGCTCCATTCACGTTAATGCAAATGATGGGATTTGTTTTCTTCTTATGGCTTCTTAGTGAACTTTTTAAACTGGATTTCATTCTTCTTTTTTGTTTGTAGTTTCACTATGTGCTTTCACCATTGCTCTCCTGGTTATGAGCAGTAGCATTGTGTTAATCGATATGTACCTATATCTATCTCTCTGTCTCTCTATTTATCAATCAATTAATCAATCATCACTTTGTCTGCCCATCTCTCCCTGTGTACAGAACAGTTAACCATATATCCTATATCACTTTCCTACACTATGCTTCCAAAATTCCTGCAAAGTATCTAGGCTGTAGAGAGAGCACTGTGTTCACCGAGATACTTGCAGGTCGAGTCGGCGCATGAACCTACAAAACCAGGAGATGGTTGTGCCGGGACTAGAACCCGTGTCTCTGTCCTCTGTTCTCTTTCATCTCCTTCTAACTTGCTGTCTGTATTTAGCCACATTCATTGACTAAGTGCTCCATGAAGACCACAAGTATCATTCCTCTGGGCCTGTTGTCGCGAGAAAAGTAAACTTGTTCTTTGTTCACCACCGTTTTTGAAGGACATCAGCGTGATCACCGCCGATAGGACAGAGGGTCAAATAAAAAGGAACACCAATTTCTAGACAGGAGCAGTTGGGAGCTAAGAGTATTGTGGAGTGACTTGTTTATTTGAGTGTCCAAACTTCCCTCTTTAGGTCGTTATTGGATCTTCACATTCGTGAACATCATAAAACCCACTGATTTCAAAGGCCCAGATGCTTATTATTACAGAAACTCAGTTGTTGAGGTCAGAGAAAATGAGAAGTATGCTGCTGCACCGCTAAATCTATGGCTGGGAACTGCTGAAACCAAACAAAAAGAATTCATGGTGGCCAGATAGGGTTATTTGCTGCTGACTGTCTCTGGGGACTCAAACAGAGTCCATTTGTTTGATTGTTTGTTTTTCAGTTTAAATCGTTTAGCGTACTTGTGCACACACCTTCCGCTTGTAGTTTTGTCTGTGTCCTTGGATCTCAAGTGTGTCTCCTGTAACTAAGCACGTAGGTGTCTTGAGTTTTCATCCCTTCTTTTAACCCTGTTTCTTTAGTTTGCAGCACTCAGAGCCTGACCTTTTGTTCTGATGATTCAGAGCTGTGCATTTAGTGCACTTAAAGAATTTTTTTTATCATTAGTCTACAGTCACGTGAAGAACATTATGTTTACTATGCACACCCCTTCACCAAGTCCCCCGGAAAAACCTCTTCAGTCGCTGTTAATCAGCATAGTTGGATTCTGTAGACCACTTCACCATGTCCCCACCACAGACCCCATTACAGTGGCTGTCCATCAGTGAGTAGTAAGATGCTATATGATCTCTACTAGTCTTCTCTGAGTTGTACAGTACTCCCCATGCACCCACGATCCCACGCATTTTACATGCTAATCCAATTGCCCCCATTCTTTCTCCCCACACTTCTCCCTCCCTTCAGACCCAGCCTGCCCATTCCTTTTCTGTTTGGTAACTTTTAGTCAACTCTCGGATTCTGTGAGTCCGTTGCTGTTTTTTTCCTTCAGTTTTTTTTTGTTGTTATACTCCACACATGAGTGAAATCACTTGGTACTTGTCTTTCTCCGCCTGGTCTATTTCTCTGACCATACTACCGTCTACCTCCATCCACGTCTTTGCAAATTTTAGTGTTTGTTTTCATCTTAAGGCTGCTTACGGCACTTTTTTTTTCCTTTAAAAAAAAATTTTTATTAAGGTATAATTGATATACACTTATGAACTTTTCACAAGAAAAACAATGTGGTTGCTACATTCACCTATATTATCAATTCCCCACCCATACCCCATTGTAGTCACTGTCCATCAGTGCAGCAAGATGCCACAGATCCACTATGTGCCTTCTCTGTGCTCCACTGTGCTCCCCATGATCCAACACACCATGTATACTAAACATAATACCCTTCAGTCCACTTCTCCCTCCCTCCCCAACCGCCCTCCCACACCCCTCCCCTTTGGTAACTGCTAGTCCCTTTTTTTTTAAAATAATTATTTTTTATTGAAGGGTAGTTGACGCACAGTATTACATTACATTAGTTTCAAGTGCAAAACACAGTGATAATACATTTATATACATAATTCTAGGTTCCAGCTATCACCCTACCAAGCTGTTAAAATATCTTGACTATATTCCTTATGATATACTTTACATCCCGGTTACTTATTTATTTTACCATTGGAAGTCTGCCCTTTTTTTGTGAGGGAATCTCTCATATTTATTGATCAAATGGTTGTTAATGACAATACAATTCTGTATAGTGGAGTCAATGCTCAATGCACAATCATTAATCCACCCCAAGCGTAATTTTCGTCAGTCTCCAATCTTCTGAGGCAGAACAAACAAGTTCTTACATGTAGAACAAATTCTTACATAATGAATAAGTTACATAGTGAACAGTACAAGGGCAGTCATCACAGAAACTTTCGGTTTTGCTCATGCATTATGAACTATAAACAGTTCAAATAGGAATACTCATTTGGTTTTTATACTTGATTTATATGTGGATACCACATTTCTCTCTTTATTATTATTATTTTTAATAAAATGCTGAAGTGGTATTTAGATACAAGATAAAGGTAGAAAACATAGTTTAGTGTTGTAAGAGTGCAAATGTAGATGATCAGGGGTGTGCCTGTAGACTATGTGTTAATCCAAGCTAGACCAGGGCAATAAAACATCCATGTATGCAGAAGAATTCTCTCAGAACAGGGGGAGTGAGGTTCTAAGCCTCACCTCTGTTGATCCCCAATTTCTCACCTGATGGCTCCCCTGCGACTGTGCCTGTCTTAGGTTGTTCCTCCCTTGAGTAATCTTACCCGTCTCTGGCAAACCAGTCATCTTCTGGGGCCATACAGGGAAATGTGAAGTTGGTAAGTGAGAGGGAAGCCTTATTGTTTGAAAAGGTTAGCTTTTTATTTCTTTGCATATTTATGCCCTGTGGCTTCTATGTCCAGCATTTGTCTTGAGGTGTCTTTACCACTTGGAAGAATTATGATACTCGGTAAATTTGAAATGAGGCACGAATTCTATTTAAGGGTTGTAATTAGAAGGAAGAAGAAAAGCTATAGAAGTAGCAGGCGGAAGAAAACATGGGAAGATTGACTATTTCTTTGACATATCTTCTTGTAGAGTAACTTCAGTATGTATAGGTTTTAAGCTACTACTTAAATTGCGCACACACATTAACATAATAGGAGTATAGTTACATAACCAAAGCGTATTTGTAATTACCAGCCATCTCCAGCGAAACCAAGAAAACCAGTTAGGCACCTTAGGCATTTGTGAAAACTTATCTATGATATGGTGGATATTGTCCAACTGAACTTGAACAGTCTGAGAGAAATCAGACAAATTAAAACAACCCATTCCTGGGGACTGTTCACATGCCATATGTTCTTTTAACAGTTATTAGTCTGTAGTTGTAAGACTTTGGAGCGCTACAATTTGCACTTCTCCAAATTCTTGGTTGAGTTTTAACAGTATAGATCCAGTCAAATTTGTTGTTTTACTGTATGCACAGGCCAGCTTAGATATCTCCTTCCTCATTCCCATGACAAGTCCAGGAACTGGTGGGATGAGTGCATCTACAGCTGTAGCAGTGCATGGATATTTGTTGGGGTTTTTGATGATCATCTTCTGGCATGAGTCTTCCAGTGAGTGCAGATGTTGGAAGTTCTTTTTCAAATCGTAACTTAGTTCATTTTCGGGGTAGCCCAATTAGGCTTTGATCCTCTGTATAAACACAAACAGACCCTTTGCCTACACTTTTATATGCCCTTTATACCCTTGTGTAGAACTCGTTGGAGGTTACCACACAGGAACTGCCCTCTTTTTTTTTTTTTTGCTTTGTTTTTGGTATCACTAATCTACACATACATGACAAATATTATGTTTACTAGGCTCTCCCCTATACCAGGTCTCCCCTATAAACCCCTTTACAGTCACTGTCCATCTGCATAGCAAAATGTTGTAGAATCACTACTTGCCTTCTCTGTGTTGTACTGCCCTCCCTTTTCTCCTAACCCCCATGCATGTTAATCTTAATACCCCCCTACTTATCCCCCCCTTATCCATCCTTGCACACCCATCCTCCCCAGTCCCTTTCCCTTTGGTATCTGTTAGTCCATTCTTGAGTTCTGTGATTCTGCTGCTGTTTTGTTCCTTCAGTTTTTCCGTTGTTCTTATATTCCACAGATAAGTGAAATCATTTGGTATTTCTCTTTCTCTGCTTGGCTTGTTTCACTGAGCATAATACCCTCCAGCTCCATCCATGTTGCTGCAAATGATTGGATTTGCCCTTTTCTTATGGCTGAGTAGAATTCCATTGTGTATATGTACCACATCTTCTTTATCCATTCATCTATTGATGGACATTTAGGTTGCTTCCAATTCTTGGCTATTGTAAATAGTGCTGCAATAAACATAGGGGTGCATCTGTCTTTCTTAAACTTGATTGCTGCGTTCTTATGGTAAATTCCTAGGAGTGGAATTCCTGGGTCAAATGGTAAGTCTGTTTTGAGCATTTTGATGTACCTCCATACTGCTTTCCACAATGGTTGAACTAACTTACATTCCCACCAGCAGTGTAGGAGGGTTCCCCTTTCTCCACAGCGTCTCCAACATTTGTTGTTGTTTGTCTTTTTGATGGCAGCCATCCTTACTGGTGTGAGGTGATACCTCACTGTAGTTTTAATTTGCATTTCTCTGATAATTAGCGAAGTGGAGCATCTTTTCATGTGTCTGTTGGCCATCTGTATTTCTTTTTTGGAGAACTGTCTGTTCAGTTCCTCTGCCCATTTTTTAATTGGGTTATTTGTTTTTTGTTTGTTGAGGCGTGTGAGCTCTTTATATATTCTGAACGTCAAGCCTTTATCGGATGTGTCATTTTCAAATATATTCTCCCATACTGTAGGGATCATTCTTGTTCTATTGATGGTGTCTTTTGCTGTACAGAAGCTTTTCAGCTTAATATAGTCCCACTTACTCATTTTTGCTGTTGTTTTCTTGCCCGGGGAGATATGTTCAAGAAGAGGTCACTCATGTTTATGTCTAAGAGGTTTTTGAATATGTTTTCTTCCAAGAGTTTAATGGTTTCTTGGCTTACATTCAGGTCTTTGATCCATTTTGAGTTTAATTTTGTATATGGGGTTAGACAATGTTCCAGTTTCATTCTCCTACATGTAGCTGTCCAGTTTTGCTAGCACCATCTGTTGAAGAGACTGTCATTTCGCCATTGTATGTCCATGGCTCCTTTATCAAATATTAATTGACCATATATGTCTGGGTTAATGTCTGGATTCTCTAGTCTGTTCCATTGGTCTGTGGCTCTGCTCTTGTGCCAGTACCAAATTGTCTTGATTACTATGGCTTTATAGTAGAGCTTGAAGTTGGGGAGTGAGATCCCCCTACTTTATTCTTCTTTCTCAGGATTGCTTTGGCTATTCTGGTTCTTTGGTGTTTCCATATGAATTTTTAAATTATTTGTTCCAGTTCATTGAAGAATGTTGCTTGTAGTTTCATAGGGATTGCATCAAATCTGTATATTGCTTTGGGCAGGATGGCCATTTTGACATTATTAATTCTAACTAGCCACGAGCATGGGATGAGTTTCCTTCTGTTAGTGTCCCCTTTAATTTCTTTTAAGAGTGACATGTAGTTTTCAGAGTATAAGTCTTTCACTTCTTTGGTTAGGTTTATTCCTAGGTATTTTATTTTTTTGATGCAATTGTGAATGGAGTTGTTTTCCTGATTTCACTTTCTGTTGGTTCATTGTTAGTATATAGGAAAGCCACAGATTTCTGTGTGTTGATTTTTTATCCTGCAACTTTGCTGTATTCCGATATCAGTTCTAGTACTTTTGGGGTGGAGTCCTTAGGGTTTTTTTATGTACAGTATCATGTCATCTGCAAATAGTGACAGTATAACTTCTTCTTTACAAATCTGGATTCCATGTATTTCTTTATTTTGTCTTATTGCCGTGACTAGGACCTCCAGTACTATGTTAAATAAAAGTGGAGAGAGTGGGCATCCCTGTCTAGTTCACGATCTCAGAGGAAATGCTTTCAGCTTCTCGCTGTTCAATATAAAGTTGGCTGTGGTTTTATCATAGATGGCCTATATTATGTTGAGGTACTTGCCCTCTATTCCCATTTTGGTGAGAGTTTTTAACATGAATGGATGTTGAACTTTGTCAAATGCTTTTTCAGCATCTATGGAGATGATCATGTGGTTTTTGTATTTCTTTTTGTTGATGTGGTGGATGATGTTGATGGACTTTCGAATGTTGTACCATCCTTGCATCCCTCGGATGAATCCCACTTGGTCATGGTGTATGATCCTTTTGATGTATTTTTGAATTCGGTTTGTAATATTTTGTTGAGTATTTTTGCATCTACGTTCATCAGGGATATTGGTCTGTAGTTTTCTTTTTTGGTGGGGTCTTTGCCCTGTTTTGGTATTTGGATGATGTTAGCTTCATAGAATGAGTTCGGGAGTATCCCCTCCTCCTCTATTTTTTGGAAAACTTTAAGGAGAATGGTTATTATGTCTTCCCTGTATGTCTGATAAAATTCCGAGGTAAATCCATCTGGCCCGGGGGTTTTGTTCTTTGGTAGTTTTTTGATTACCGCTTCAATTTCGTTGCTGTTAATTGGTCTATTTAGATTTTCTGTTTCTTTTTGGGTCAGTCTTGGAAGGTTGTATATTTCTAGGAAGTTGTCCATTTCTCCTAGGTTTCCCAGCTTGTTAGCATATAGGTTTTCTTAGTAGTCTCTAATAATTCTTTGTATTTCTGCGGGGTCCATCGTGATTTTTCCTTTCTCATTTCTGATACTGTTGATTTGTGTTGACTCTCTTTTCCTCTTAATAAGTCTGGCTAGAGGCTTATCTATTTTGTTTATTTTCTAGAAGAACCAGCTCTTGGTTTCATTGATTTTTGTTATTGTTTTATTCTTCTCAATTTTATTTATTTCTTCTCTGATCTTTATTATGTCCCTCCTTCTGCTGACCTTAGGCCTCATTTGTTCTTCTTTTTCCAATTTTGATAGTTGTGACATTAGACCATTCATTTGGGATTGCTCTTCCTTTTTTAAATATGCTTGGATTGCTATATACTTTCCTCTTAAGACTGCTTTTGCTGTGTCCCACAGAAGTTGTGGCTTAGTGCTGTTGTTGTCATTTGTTTCCATATATTGCTGGATCTTCATTTTGATTTACTCATTGATCCATTGATTATTTAGGAGCGTGTTGTAAAGCCTCCAAGTTTTTGTGAGCCTCTTTATTTTCTTTGTACAGTTTATTTCTAGTGTTATGCCTTTGTGGTCTGAAAAGTTGGTTGGTAGCATTTCAATCTTTTGGAATTTTCTGAGGCTCTTTTTGTGGCCTAGTATGTGGTCTATTCTGGAGAATGTTCCATGTGCTCTTGAGAAGAATGTATATCCCGCTGCTTTTGGATGTAGAGTTCTATAGATGTCTATTAGGTCCATCTGCTCTACTGTATCGTTCAGTGCTTCCGTGTCCTTACTTATTTTCTTCCCAGTGGATTTATCCTTTGGGGTGAGTGGTGTGTTGAAGTCTCCTAGAATGAATGCATTGCAGTCAATTTCCCCCTTTCGTTCTGTTAGCATTTGTTTCACATATGCTGTTGCTCCTGTGTTGGGTGCATATATATTTAGAATGGTTATATCCTCTTGTTTGACTGAGCCCTTTATCATTATGTAGTGTTCTTCTTTATCTCTTGTTACTTTTTTTGTTTTGTATTCTCTTTTGTCTGATATTAGTACTGCAACCCCTGCTTTCTTCTCACTGTTGTTTGCTTGAAATATGTTTTTCCATCCCTTGACTTTTAGTCTGTACATGTCTTTGGGTTTGAGGTGAGTTTCTTGTAAGCAGCATATAGATGGGTCTTGTTTTTTTATCCATTCTGTTACTCTGTGTCTTTTGATTGGTGCATTCAACACATTAACATTTAGGGTGACTATTGAAAGATATGTACTAATTGCCATTGCAGGCTTTATATACGTGGTTACCAAATTTTCAAGGTTAGCCTCTTTAGTATCTTACTGCCTAACTTAGCTCGCTTATTGAGCTGTTATATACACTGTCTGGAGATTCTTTTTTTCTCTCCCTTCTTGTTCCTCCTCCTCGATTCTTCATATGTTGGGTGTTTTGTGCTGTGCTCTTTCTAGGAGTGCTCCCATCTAGAGCAGTCCCTGTAAGATGTTCTGTAGAGGTGGTTTGTGGAAAGCAAATTCCCTCAGCTTTTGTTTGTCTGGGAATTGTTTAATCCCACCGTCATATTTGAATGATAGTCGTGCTGGATACAGTATCCTTGGTACAAGGCCCTTCTGTTTCATTGTATTAAATATATCATGCCATTCTCTTCTGGCCTGTAGGGTTTCTGTTGAGAAATCTGACGTTAGCCTGATTGGTTTCCCTTTATAGGTGACCTTTTTTCTCTCAACTGCCTTTAACACTCTTTCCTTGTACTTGATCTTTGCCATTTTAATTATTATGTGTCTTCGTGTTGCCCTTCTTGGATCCTTTCTGTTGGGGGTTCTGTGTATTTCCGTGGTCTGTTCGATTACTTCCTCCCCCAGTGTGTTGAAGTTTTCAGCAATTATTTCTTCTAAGATACTTTCCATCTCTTTTCCTCTCTCTTCTTCTTCTGGGACCCCTATAATACGGATATTGTTCCTTTTGGATTGGTCACACAGTTCTCTTAATATTGTTTCATTCCTGGAGATCTTTTGTCTCGCTCTATGTCAGCTTCTATGCGTTCCTGTTCTCTGATTACAATTAAATCAATGGCGTCTTGCATTTTATCCATTTTGCTTATAAACCCTTCCTGAGTTTGTTTCATTTCTGCGTTCTCCTTTCTGGCATCTGTGATCTCCTTCCGGACTTCATCCCATTTCTCTTGCGTATTTCTCTGCATCTCTGTCAGCATGTTTATGATTCTTATTTTGAATTCTTTTTCAGGAAGACTGGTTAGGTCTGTCTCCTTCTCTGTTGTTGTCTCTGTGATCTTTGTCTGTCTGTAGCTTTGCCTTTTCATGGTGATAGGAATAGTCTGCAGAACTGATACGAGTGACGGCTGGAAGGACTTCCTTTCTTGTTGGATTGTGGCCCTCCTCTCCTGGGAGAACAGCGACCTCTAGTGGCTTGTGCTGCACAGCTGCGCGCAGAAAGGCTTTCTGCTTCCTGCCCGTCTGCTATGGAGTTAATCTCCACCGTTGCTGTGGGCGTGGCCTAGCTCGGGCAGCTACTCCAAAATGGTGGAGTCGCGTTGGAGCAGGAGCTGCTGGGAAGCTATTTATCTCTGTAAGGGGCCTCCCTGCTCCCTGCATCCCTGGGGTTAGGGTGCCCAGAGATCCCGGATTCCCTACCTCTGGATTAAGTGACCCGCCCTGCCCCTTAAAGACTTCCAAAAAGCACCCGCCAAAACAAAACAATGACCACCAAAAAAAAAAAAAAGAAAAAAATATTTTTAAATTAAAAAAAGAAAAGGTTTTATTTAAAAAAAAAAAAAAGGTGGTCCTTCGTTTTTCCTTATTCTCCGGTGCCAGACTCAGGCCTCTGCTCACCGGACTTTCTTCCCTGTTTCCCTAGTATTGGGGTCCCTATCCCTTTAAGACTTCCAAAAAGCGCTCGCCAAAACAAAACAGCAAAAAAGAAAAAAATAAATGATCTCGTGCTTTTCTTATGTCCTCTTTCGCCCAGCCTCCAGTGCCTGCTCACTGTTCTTGCTACCCTGTTTTCCTTGTATCAAGTGCCCTGCAGTCTGGCCCGGATGGCTGGGGCTGGGTGTTCGGCAGTAGTGGGCTCCATATCCCTCCCGCTCTGCCTAATCATTTCCCGTGGGAGCTGGGGGGAGGGGCGCTCGGCTACCGCGGGGCCGGGACTTGTATCTTACCCCCATCGTGAGGCGCTGGGTTCACACAGGTGCGGATGTGGTCTGGATATTGTCCTGTGTCCTCTGGTCTTTATTCTAGGAAGGGTTGTCTTTGTTATATTTTCATAGATATATGTTGTTTTGGGAGGATATTTCTGATGTTCTACTCATACCGCCATCTTCCGCCCCCTCCTGGTAGTCCTGCTTACAGCACTTTTTAAACTTGATATCATTCTTCCTTTTGTTTGCAGTTCAGCTATGTTATTCACCATTCAACTCCTGATTATGAACAATAGCTTTGTGTTAATCGATATGTATCTGTATCTATCTATCTAAAGGTCTATCTGTCTATGTATCTATGTATCTATGTATCTATGTATCTATCTATCTGTCTATCTATCTATCTTCCTATCATCTATCTATGATGTCTATCATCTACCAATCTATGTACCTATCTATGTATCTTGCATCTGTCGTCTGTCTAGCTATCTATCTATGAATCATTCATCTTTTTGTCTACCCATCTATCCTTCTGTACAGAACAGTTAACAACATAGCCTATGTCTCTTATCTACATTATTCTTCCAGTAATCTTGCAAGGTAACCAAGCCGTAAGGAGAGTACTGTGTTCAAATAAAAAGAACACCAATTTCTAGAGAGGAGCAGTTGGGAGCTAAGAGTGCATTGTGGAGTGACGTGTTTATTTGTGTATATAAACTTCCCTCTTCATGTGGTTATTAGATCTTCACATTCGTGAACATCATAAAACCCACTGATTTCAAAGGCCCAGATGCTTATTATTACAGCAACTCAGGTGTTGAGGTGAGAGAAAATGAGAAATATGTTGCTCCACCACTAAATCTATGGCTGGGAAAAGTTGAAAACAAGCAAAAAGAATTCACGTTGGCCAGATAGGGCTATTTTCTGCTGACTGTCTCTGGGGACTCAAACAGAATCCATTTGTTTGATTGTTTGTTTTTCAGTTTCACTCGTGTAGCGTACTTGTCCACAAACCTTCGGTTTGTAGTTTGTCTGTGTCCTTGGATCTGAAGTGAGTCTCCTGTAAGTAAGCACGTAGGTGTCTTGAGTTTTCATCCCTTCTTTTCACCCTGTGACTTTTGTTTGCACCACTCAGTGCCTGGCCTTTTATTCTGATAATTAAGAGCTGTGCACTTATTGCTCTTAAAGAATTTTTTTTATCATTAATCTACAATCACATGAAGAACATTATGTTTACTATGCACCACTTTCAACAAGTACCCCCAGAAAAACCTTTTCAGTGTCTGTCTATCAGCGTAGCTGGATGCTGTAGACCCCTTCATCATGTCCCCGCCAAAGACCCGTAACAGTCGCTGTCCATCAGTGAGTAGAAAGATGCTATGTGATCTCTACTACTCTTCTCTGTGTTGTACAGTACCCCCCTAGCACACCCGACCGCAAGCATTATACATGCTAATCCAAATGCCCCCATTCCTTCTCCTCACACTTATCCCTCCCTTAACACCCACCCTGCCCAGTTATTTTCCCTATGGTAACTTTTATTCAACTCTCGTGTTCTATGAGTCTGCTGCTCTTTTTTTCCTTCAGTTTTTCTTTGTTGTTATACTCCACACATGAGTGAAATCACTTGGTACTTGTCTTCTTCCGCCTGGCCTATTTCTCTGAACATACTACCGTCTAACTCCATCCAGGTCATTGCAAATGGTAGTATTGTTTTTCTTCTTAAGGCTGCTTACTGAACTTTTTAAACTGGATTTCATTCTTCTTTTGTTTGTAGTTTAGCTATGTTATTCACCATTCAACACCTGGTTATGAACAATAGCTTTGTGTCAATCGATATGTATCTGTATCTATCTATCTAATGGTCTGTCTGACTATGTATGTATGTATGTATGTATCTATGTATCTATCTAGCTATCTATCTTCCTATCATCTATCTGTGATGTCTATCATCTATCAATCTATGTACCTATCTATCTATCTTTCATCTGTCATCTGTGTACCTAACTATCTATGAATCAATCATCTTTTTGTCTGCCCATCTATCCTTCTGTACAGAACAGTTAACAATATAGCCTATGTCTCTTCCCTACATTATGCTTCCAGAAATCTTGCAAGGTAACTAAGCCATAAGGAGAGCACTGTGTTCACCAATACACTTTCAGGTAGAGTCAGCCGCGTGTGCTTACAAAACCAGCAAATGGAGGTGAAAGGACTTGAACCTGTATCTCTGTCCTCTGTCCTCTTATACTTCCTGCTCGCTTGGTGACTTTATTTAGCCACATTCAGTGAGTAAGTGATCCCTAAAGACCACAAGTATCCTTCGTCTGGTCCGGTTGTCGAAAAAAAAGTGTACTTGGTTCTTTGCACACCACCATGTTTGAGGGACATCGGCGTGATCACTGATGATAGGTGCAGGGACAAATATAAAGGAACACCTATTTCTGGACAGGAGCAGTTGGGAACAAAGAGTGTGTTGTGGAGTGTAGTGTTTATTTGAGGGTCAAAACTTCCCTCCTTAGGTGGTTATTACTTTTTTACATTCGTGAACATCATAAAAAGCAATGATTTTAAAAGCCCAGAAGCATATTATTACAGCAATTCATTTGTTGAGGTGAGAGGAAATGAAAAAGAACTTGCTGCACCACTAAATCTATGCCTGAGCACTGCTGAAGTCAAACAAAAAGAATTCTCGGTGGCTAGATAGGGCTATTTTCTACTGACTCTCTCTGGGGACTCAAACAGAATTCATTTGTTTGTTTGTTTCTTATTTTCACTTGTATAGGTAATCTGTCCCCGCCCTTTCAGCTTGTAGTTTGTCTGTGTCCTTGGATCTCAAGTGAGCCTCCAGTAAGGGAGCACGTAGGAGGTCTTGAGTTTTCATCAGTTCTTCTAACACTGGGTCTTTTGATTGGAGCACTCAAAGCCTGTAGTTTTATTCTGATATTTGAGAGCTGTGCTCTTACTGCACTTTGAAATTCTTTTTGTTCTCATTAATATACAATCACATGCAGAACATTATGTTTTCCAGTCTACACCCTTCACCAAGTCCCCGGCAAAAGCCAGTTACAGTCGCTGTCCGTCAGCGTGTACTAAGATGCTATAGAATGACTACATGTCTTCTCTGTGTTATGCAGCCGTACAAATGACGCCCCAAGTTACACACTATACATGCTAATCCTAATGCCCCCATTCTTTTTCCACGCCATTATTACTCTCTTCCCACAAAACCTCCCCAGTCCCTTTCTTTTTGGTAACTGTTAGTCCACTCTCGGGTTCTGTGAGTCTGCTGCTGTCTTTTCCTTCAGTTTTTCTTTGTTATCATACTCCACACATGAGTGAAATCATTTGGTACATGTATTTCTCCTCCTTGAATATTTGACTGAGCATAATACCCTCTAGCTCCATCCACGTTATTGCAAATGATAGGATTTGTTTTCTTCTTATGGCTGCCTACTGCACTTTTTAAACTGGATTTCATTCTTCTTTTTTGTTTGTAGTTTCGCAATGTGCTTTCACCATTTCTCTCCTGGTTATGAGCAGTAGCTTTGTGTTAATCGATATATACCTATGTCTATCTATATGTCTGTCTATCTATTTATCAATCAATCAATCAATCATCTTTTGTCTGCCCATCTGTCCTTGTGTACAGAACAGTTAACCATATATCCTATATCACTTTCCTTCACTAGGCTTCCAAAAATCCTGCAAAGTATCTAGGCTGTAGAGAGAGCACTGGGTTCACCGAGACACTTGCAGGTCGAGTCGGCCGCGTGTACCTACAAAACCAGGAAATGGTTTTGCCGGGACTTGAACCCGTGTCTCTATCCTCTGTCTTCTTTCATCTCCTTCTAACTTAATGTCTGTATTTAGCCACATTCTTTGACTAAGTGCTCCCTGAAGACCACAAGTATCATTCCTCTGGGCCTTTTGTCGTGACAAAAGTAAACTTGTTCTTTGCTCACCACCATGTTTGAAGGACATCAGCGTGATCACCACCGATAGGACGGAGGGTCAAATAAAAAGGAACACCAATTTCTAGACAGGAGCAGTTGGGAGCTAAGAGTGTATTGTGGGGTGACGTGTTTATTTGAGTGTCCAAACTTCCCTCTTTAGGTAGTTACTAGATCTTACCATGCGTGAACATCATAAAACCCAATGAATTCAAAGTCCCAGACGCTTATTATTACAGCAACTCAGTTGTTGAGGTGAGAGAAAATGAGAAGTATGTTGCTGCACCACTAAATCAATGGCTGGGAACGGCTGAAACCAAACAAAAAGAATTCACGGAGGCCAGATAGGGCTATTTCCTTCTGACTGTCCCAGGGGACTCACACAGAATCCATTTGTTTGATTGTTTGATTTTCAGTTTCACTCTTGTAGGGTACGTGTCCACACACCTTCGGCTTGTAGTTTGTCTGTGTCCTTGGATCTCAAGTGAGTCTTCTGTAAGTAAGCACGTAGGTGTCTTGAGTTTTCATCCCTTCTTTTAACCCTGTGTCTTTTGTTTGCTGCACTCAGTGCCTGACCTTTTATTCTGATGATTCAGAGCTGTGCACTTATTGCACTTAAAGAATTTTTTTTATCAATAAGCTAAAATCACTTGAAGAACATTATGTTTACTATGCTCCCCCCTTCACCAAGTACCCCTGAAAAACCTCTTCAGTCGCTGTCGATCTGCATAGTTGGATGCTGTGGACCCCATCACCATGTCCCTCCCCACAGACCCCGTTACAGTCGCTGTCCATCAGTGAGTAGTAATTTGCTATATGATCTCTACTAGCCTTCTCTCTGTTGTACAGCACTCCCCATGCCCCCTCGACCCCAAGCATTATACATGCTAAAACTAATGCCCCATTCTTTCTCCTCACACTTATCCCTCCCTTCAGACCCACCCTGCCCAGTCCTTTTACCTTTGGTAACTTTTAGTCAACTCTCGGGTTCTGTGAGTCTGCTGCTGTTTTTTTCCTTCAGTTTTTCTTTGTTGTTATACTCCACACATGAGTGAAAACACTTGGTTCTTGTCTTTCTCCGCCTGGCCTATTTCTCTGAACATACTACCGTCTAGCTCCATCCAGGTCATTTAAAATGGTAGGATTTGTTTTCTTCTTAAGGCTGCTTACTGCACTTTTTAAACTGGATTTCATTCTTCCTTTTTGTTTGTAGTTTAGC